>NC_084753.1:37964310-37999310 GCF_033978785.1 Entelurus aequoreus
TTTGTCACCCTGAGAACATTTCAAGTGTGTGTTGTCAGTGTGACACGTATTAACAGCCGTCGAGTCTTCATCCTCATTTTCTCCAGTGTGTAATCTTTTGTGTCTATTCAAATGTTGACTATACACATAACTTTTACCGCATACTGAGCAGGAAAAAGGTCTTTCCCCGGTGTGTGTTCTCATGTGTTTTACCAGACGAGAATGCTGTTTAAAAGTTTTGTCGCAGTGAGAACATGTGAAGTGTGTGAAGTCAGTTTGACATGCCTTATCAACTTTAGAGTCTTCATCATCAGTGTCAGAAGAGTGTGACGTTATGTCCTCACTATCTGATAGTGGAGCTAAGAGCTTGTCTGCTTGTGATCCTCCACAGTGGTCTCCATCAGCTTCTGTTGTCATGTGTTGAGTTGAGCTGCTGCTTGGAGGCTCCGCCTCTCTCTTCTCCTCACTTTCACCTTTGACCTCATCACCTTCACTCTTCACAATGACACCAATCACTGGGAACTCCTCCAACCATTCAAGATGCTCTCCCTCCTGGCTGATGCTGTGTTCCTCCTCTTCCTCTTTAATGTGGGGGGAATGTGGCTCCCCCTCTTCCTCTTTGATGTGGGCGGGGCTGTGGTTCCTCTTTCTCTGTAAGGTGAGGGAGGGCTCTGACTGCCTCTCCTCCTTAATGTAAGAGGTAAGTGGCTCCTCCTCCTCCTCCTCTTTAATGTGGGGGGAATGTGGCTCCCCCTCTTCCTCTTTGATGTGGTTCCTCTTTCTCTGTAAGGTGAAGGAGGGCTCTGACTGCCTCTCCTCCTTAATGTAAGAGTTAAGTGGCTCCTCCTCCTCTTCCTCCTTAATGTGGGGTTGCTTTGGTTCATCCTGCTCCATTCTTGAGGTCCAATCTTGCTGCTCAGGGAGATAATGTTTTTTTCCACAGATGACTGCAGGACACAAGAAGACAAACACATGCTTTAGAAAAGTCCAGTTTGCTCAGTCACATGAGACATTGTCCTGCACCAGTGTATGTTCTGATCATTTCTCAGAGGAGCTAATCAGTCACCACATTGACATATTTAAGATGCCATAACCATACCGTACATCACTTCTCTAAAGTGGGCTGGCTCAAGGTGGAGGACAGAGTTAAACAACTTGCACTGAGCCTAGTCTATAAAATCCACTACACCTCCCTGATACCGAAGTACATGTCAAACTACTTCCTTAACGTAAATGACCGCCATAACCACAACACCAGGGGGAGCTCCACTAACCACGTTAAACCCAGATTCCGAACTAACAAAGGTCTTAACTCATTCTCTTTCTATGCCACATCAATGTGGAATGCGCTCCCAACAGGTATAAAAGAAAAGGCATCTCTATCCTCCTTCAAAACCGCAATAAAAGTTCACCTCCAGGCAGCTACAACCCTAAACTAACACCCTCCCCGGATTGCTAATAATCAAATGTAAACAATCAAATGCAGATACTTTTTCTTATGCCTTCTGATCTCTCTCTCTATCTCTCTCTCTATGTCCACTACTTGCTGTCCATATCCTACCCCCCCCCCCCCCCCCCCTCCCTGATTGTAAATAATTCAATGTGATTATCTTGTGTGATGACTGTATTATGATGATAGTATATATGATAGTATATATCTGTATCATGAATCAATTTAAGTGGACCCCGACTTAAACAAGTTGAAAAACGTATTCGGGTGTTACCATTTAGTGGTCAATTGTAGGGAATATGTACTTCACTGTGCAACCTACTAATAAAAGTCTCAATCAATCAATCAATCAATCAATCAATCAGGGAATAACAAACGCAATACAACAACTAAAGAAGAAAAAGACTAAACAATCACAGCGGATTCAATTTACATATTAAACATGACAGTTGCTCGTACACCCAAAGGAGAACATGGAACATGACTAAAAATTAAAACTTAGACTGGCTAGCATGTGTTTGTAATAGTGGTTTAAGAGAAGAGATGTACCGTATTTTTCGGAGTATAAGTCGCTCCGGAGTATAAGTCGCACCGGCCGAAAATGCATAATAAAGAATGGAAAAAACATATATAAGTCGCACTGGAGTATAAGTCGCACTTTTTGGGGAAATTTATCTGATAAAATCCGACACCAAGAATAGACATTTGAAAGGCAATTTAAAATAAATAAAGAATAGTGAACAACAGGCTGAATATGTGTACGTTATATGACGCATAAATAACCAACTGAGAACGTGCCTAGTATGTTAAAGGCCTACTGAAAGCCACTACTACCGACCACGCAGTCTGATAGTTTATATATCAATGATGAAATCTTAACATTGCAACACATGCCAATACGGCCGGGTTAACTTATAAAGTGTAAAATTTATAAAAACAATATATAAACAGTTACATAGAAACTAGTAATTAATGAAAATGAGTAAAATTAACTGTTAAAGGCCTACTGAAATGCGATTTTCTTATTTAAACGGGGATAGCAGATCCATTCTATGTGTCATGCTTGATCATTTCGCGATATTGCCATATTTTTGCTGAAAGGATTTAGTAGAGAACATCGACGATAAAGTTCGCAACTTTTGGTCGCTGATAAAAAAGCCGTGCCTGTACCGGAAGTAGCAGACGATATGCGCGTGACGTCACCGGTTGTGGAGCTCCTCACATCTGCACATTGTTTACAATCATGGCCACCAGCAGCGAGAGCGATTCGGACCGAGAAAGCGACGATTTCCCCATTAATTTGAGTGAGGATGAAAGATTCGTGGATGAGGAAAGTGAGAGTGAAGGACTAGAGGGCAGTGGGAGCGATTCAGATAGGGAAGATGCTGTGAGAGGCGCCGTGGCAGCCGTGGGCGTGGCAGGACCACTCGGCCAGGGCCAACCACAACAAGGGATAGAGCCATACCGCTTTGAACCCGACGCTGCTGATATTGATGCCGGAGTAGCCCACGACATAGATCGCCTTCAGAATACAGAATGGTAAAATGTTATTTATTTATAGACCTCTGGGGTCACCTGGTGTCCTAGCAATAAAACAAAACACAAGTTGTTTTATATAATCTGTTCAAATTAAACCAGAATCACATACTAATTATTGTCTTTGAATCACCTAATTTATCTGTCTACTCTACTCTGCACAGGCAGCTGTGCAATGTGTACTGTGGTGCGCAGAATCATGTTCATCACCGAAATAGACATAACCTTTGATCTATGATGCATTTTCCCTGTTTGGGTGCTCTTACTAGTCATTGCTGTTGGTGCTGTCCCAGTCGGTACCCATTCCGTCTGGCATCCTCGTTGTCTTGTATTTCCCTGGAAATGGAGAAACAGCTACATGTAATATGGATACCTCATTTACATAAATTATGAATACTTTCTCTATTGGGCTTGAACTGTAATCCATTTGAACTTTGATTTGGGAAACATATCGAACCTGATCTTGATCGCCCTCCTCATCAGGCAAATCTGGTGCCATCGCCATTGGTTCATCCACCGCATCCGCCACTGATGCCGTAGTCGTACTGGCCATGATCTGGTATATTGTCTATAAATGTACAAATGTACAATACTTTATATTATTGTCTATTGTAATCTATTGACAGTAATGTCAGTAAATGTACGATACTTTATACTGCAGAAGAACTTGACTCGAACTTGAAGCAATAATTATATGTAGACTATTTTATTGTTAATTTATTTCATTGTTCATGGCGTAGTCTATGACTATGTCTGTGAGTATGACTATGGAGACTGGAAATCAAGATCCTTACCCTCTTCCTTTGCCTGTTGGGAAATGCAAACTTCACGTGCACGGTCTGTCCACTTGTGGAGGTGGTGGGGTGGTCCGATCTTGTCGAAGCACTGGCTCTGGGAGCACTGACAGTGACACGGCCACTGATGCCTGGCCGTGGTCCGTTGAAAATAGTTGGCCTCGCACCTTTCTTCAGCACCAGTGGACGGGCGGTGGCGATGCCCATCTCTACCCTTCGCAAGGGACCCTCTTCAAAACACGATCTTTCGAAATGATCGCTGCATAATACACTGTACTTTGTGTGTGTGGTCCAATCCAACCGTGTTCGCTTGACCTCTCTGTTCCATAGTAAAGCTTGACTGTCATCTTTCGGGAATGTAAACAATGAAACACCGGCTGTGTTTGTGTTGCTGCAGCCGGCCGCAATACACCGCTTCCCACCTACAGCTTTCTTCTTTGCTGTCTCCATTGTTCATTGGACAAATTGCAAAAGATTCACCAACGCAGATGTCCAGAATACTGTGGAATTTTGCAATGAAAACAGACGACTTAATAGCTGGCCACCATGCTGTCCCAAAATGTCCTCTACAATCCGTGACGTCACGCGTAGGCGTCATCATATTGAAACGTTTTCAGCAGGATATTTCGGCGCGAAATTTAAAATTGCACTTTAGTAAGCTAACCCGGCCGTATTGGCATGTGTTGCAATGTTAAGATTTCATCATTGATATATAAACTATCAGACTGCGTGGTCGGTAGTAGTGGGTTTCAGTAGGCCTTTAAATATAAAGTACACATGATTGTAAATGCAATATAAAGTATACATGATTGGACATGTAATATATCGCTATTTTGATGTTAAATATAATGTACACATGATTGTACACGTAATATATATCACTATATTGATTTTAAATATAATGTACACATTATTGTACATGTAATATATATCGCTATATGGATGTTAAATATAATGTACACATGATTGTACATGTAATATATATCACTATATTGATTTTAAATATAATGTACACATGATTGTACATGTAATATATCACTATATGGATGTTAAATATAATGTACACATGATTGTACACGTAATATAACCCTATATTGATGTTAAATATAAAGTACACATGATTGTACATATATCACTATATTGATTTTAAATATAAAGTACACATGATTGTAAATGCAATACAAAGTATGCATGATTGTACATGTAATATAGCACTATATTGATTTTAAATATAAAGTACATATGATTGTACATGTAATATCACTATATTGATTTTTTAAATATAAAGTATACATGATTGGACATGTAATATATTACTATATTGTTGTTAAATATAGAGCACACATGATTGTACATGTAATATACCACTGTATTGATTTTATATATAAAGTAAACAACATTGTACATGTAATATCACTGTATTACTGGGGTTCAATTCCCACCTTCTACCTTCCTAGTCACGTCCGTTGTGTCCTTGGGCAAGACACTTCACCCTTTGCCTCTGATGGCTGCTGGCTAGCGCCTTGCATGGCAGCTCCCTCCATCAGTGTGTGAATGTGTGTGTGAATGGGTGAATGTGGAAATACTGTCAAAGCGCTTTGAGTACCTTGAAGGTAGAAAAGCGCTATACAAGTATAACCCATTATTGTTTTTATATATAAAGTACACATAATCGTAAATGTATTATATCACTATATTTATGTTAAGTATAAAGTACACATGATTGTACATGTAATATATCACTATATTGATGTTAAATATAATGTACACATAATTGTAAATGTATTATATCACTATATTGATGTTAAATATAATGTACACATAATTGTAAATGTATTATATCACTATATTGATGTTAAATATAATGTACACATAATTGTAAATGTATCATATCACTATATTGATGTTAAATATAATGTACACATAATTGTAAATGTATTATATCACTATATTGATGTTAAATATAATGTACACATAATTGTTAATGTATTACATCACTATATTGATGCACAGATGTGTTATGACATCAAGTCAGCTTTTGTGAGTTTCTGTTTGGACAAAATGTGAATGACAGGAGGTAAATGTTTTTATGAGGACATAAGATTGTTTTCAAACTACACTTGTGTGTCTCTCTATGCCCCCACTGAATGTCTTACATTTATTTTTCTTAATTCGAATGCCTTATATTTATTTTCCTAAATCCAAGTCCATGCACATTTTTTGCGACTGTTGTTTTTTTTTTAGATGCACATCTTTGCACAGTTGCTTTTGTTTTTGCCTGTTTTCAGTATTTGTATTTTATTGTATCCTTCATATTTTGAATGTAGCCTAAACAAATTAATTTGGCAGTTAGCTTACACCGTGGTTCAGAGAAAAGCTTTTTTTATGTCCCTGTATGTCCAGCACATGATTAAAATTGTTAATAAAGATGCCTTCGACTCAAACTAGCGAAAATACTGGAGTTTATTTTGAAAGGCGGAGAGATGTTGAAGAAGGAAAAGATTTAAAAACAGAAGTTAATGTTGGTTAACATGATTCTTACACGTGTGCGGACTTCATGCGGGTTAGCTTACTCAAAAACTCCAGCGAGGGAAAAAAAAAGAAACATTGAGAAGGGACCCAGATGTGGGGACCACCCTTCCAGATGTTGATGCAACAGATGTCAAATTGGTTCATATTCTATTTATATTTTTAGCACTACTGGGTACCTGGAGAGTCAGACATTTTGTTTTGTTTGTAGCCTCTCAATGATGACAATCTTTGTTGACCTCCACTTACCTGTATAATGTGATGTTGTCTGTGTCCCTGTACAAAGAAAAAAGAAACATAAGTTACAATGACACTACTGACTTCTACTACTAGTAGTTACACTACTTTACCCACCTTTACCTCTGACATGCGGTTGGAGAGACTTTATGGAAAGCTGTGTCCCAACTGAGCATGTCTCTGGTGATGGTGTCTGACAGCCTGTATCAGTACATGTCTGCTGGCTTTTTGTATCTCTCTGTGGAAACACATTTAACAATGCACTTTGTGAGCATCACTGCACTCCAATATCATTCACACACGAGCATTACTGCAACTGTTAGCTAACTACATCAATGACAAAGAGAATGGAACACCGATATTTTTGTAGCCAATCACAATGTGTACATTCCCTAGGCCAGTGTTTTTCAACCTTTTTGGAGCCAAGGCACATTTTTGTTAATTGAAAAATGCAGAGGCACACCACCAGCAGAAAACATTAAAAATGTAAACTCTGTAGTTGATATTGACAGTAAAAAGTCATTGTTGCAACTATAGCTATTGTCGCAAAGTAAGTGTCACGACCTGTCACATCACGCTGTGACTTATTTGGAGTTGTTTGGTGTTTTCCTGTGTGATCAATATTAGCCTCTAGAATGGAACCTATGTAGGTGACCTCATCTTTCCTGGTTATAACAATGTCACCCACTTTAATAGTGAAGTCACTGACTTTCTTAAGGTTGATTTGGGACCCAAATAGAATGGATTCCGTTTTACCCAAGTGTATGGATAGCTTGTTGTCAGCGAGCCAGGTGCAAATACTACAGAGTTCGGCACTGAGGATATTTTCCACCTATACTCCAAACTATATACGTTTAACTAGACCAGGGGTCGGCAACCCGCGGCTCCGGAGCCGCACGCGGCTCTTTGACCACTCTGATGCGGCTCAGCTACATACTTGCCGACCCCCCCGATTTTCCCAGGAGATTTATGGATCTCAGTGTCTCTCATAGATTACTCCCAGGGAAAATATAATCCTATTTACACTCTAATTACTAAATAAAGGGAGTGCCCTAATTGCACTGCAGTAATTGTCCTCTATAGCGTTTACAAACAGCGTGCCATCCCGGCCACATGTTGTATGTTTTTTTTTTTTTGCACACATAGGAGACAGCAAAGCATACTTAGTCATCAGCCACACAGCTTACACTGACGGTAGCCGTATCAAACAACTTTAACATTTTTACGTTACAAATATGCGCCACACTGTGAACCCACACCAAAAAAGAATGAAAAACACATTTCTGGAGAACATCCCACCGTAACACAACATAAACACAACACAACCAATACCCAGAATCCCATGCAGCCCTAACTCTTCCGGTCTAGATTATACACCCCCACTACCACCAAATCCCCCCACACATCAACCCCCCCACCCTCTCCGTGCGTTGGTTGAGCGGAAGAGTTAGGGCTGCATGGGATTCTGGGTATTGGTACCGTCAGTGTAAGATGTGTGGCTGCTGAGGTAGTACGCCTTACTGTCACTTACATGAGCAAGCTGAAACTGCATTCTGCATGTGGTCGAGCAGGTACGCTGTTTGGGCAGGCTGTAGAGGGCGCCAAAAGCAGTGTCATCACACCCTGATATTCGGGAGTCTCCCGGGAAAAATGAGAGGGTTGGCAAGTATGATGCTATCAAGCGCCATTTATTCACAACTCGCGGGCCGCACTAACATCAAATTTCCACATTAAAGTGCGTGCCGGTGCGTGTGTCGGAGACCCCTGGTTAACATAGCACAAAGCGTTTAAGCTTTGTATGCGGTGTTTTTCATTTGAATTTTTTTTGTGGCTCCCATTATTTTCTTTAATTTGTGAAACTTGCCAAAATGGCTCTTTGAGTGGTAAAGTTTGCCGACCCCTGAACTAGACTGACCATACGTCCTCTTTTCCCCGGACATGTCCTCTTTTGCGGGACTGTCCGGGGTGTCCGGGCGGGGTTTCTTAAATGCCTCAAATGTCCGGCATTTTGAGTTAGGGTTGCGTGTATTTTCAATGTACGTCCAGGGTTAAGAAGGGGTTAAACGAAACAAACTGTGGAGGCGTGCGCACGCAGAAACATTCGTGAGGGAGGGACAGAGAGCTAGTGAGTGGAGAGACGGACATGAGAAGAAGAAATGCCGAAACGTAAATGCAACTTCACGGATGATTTGCGGAAAAAGTATTCGTGTTTTCGTCGTGGCCGTGACACACGGAAAGCAGAATGCACTGTGTGCGAAGCAGGAACGTATGTATCTGTGGCAAATAAAGGGGCTTAAAGATATACAAGCCCATATGGACACTACAAAGCACAAAACGGCTGTGAAGGGCGAGAACTCGTCTGCTGTTTTTTGTTTAAATTTAATTAACTTGTTTTGAGGCATTATTTATGTTTAGATTATATACAAGAGTTTATTTTGAATATTTCTACCTCTGCACTTTTTTCCAAAACTGTGAATGTTACAGAATATAAGTGTGACTTATTTTGTTGTACTGTCAAGCAGTGTTGGCGTTAATGCACTTCTGAAACAGTTGCAATGTTGACTAATAAAACAAAGCTGTTTTTTTTCTTTCTAACGGTCATTGCTCTATCAACCTATCAAACCTATCAAAAGGTTCCGATTACTTCAAACATCAAATATTCCACTTTGAAAACTATTTTTGGTGGAAGATTTTGCATATTTTGTGTGTTTGCCATAAAAAACATAGTTTTGTTTGACAAAAAAGGGCGGAAAACAAACAACATAAAAAAACTAAAACATTTTGAAATGAGGGATAGATCTGAAGTTGATGTAGACTCCAGAGATTTAAGCGTTAAATATAAAATGTATGAATGCCCTGGCACACCATTATCATCATTTCATGACCGAAGCAAAACACTTTTTACACTTTTTTTTATACTGAAATAAATACACCCACAACTTATTAAATAAAAACATAGAAAAAAACTACCAGCAGCGGTAAAGTTCAGATCCATGAAGGAAAGAAGAAAGTGAATGAATGTTTATAACTGAATACATTTACATATACTTGCACATTTGTTTTCTTTTGTATCATTTTTTAAAATGAATTAAGTAACGTTTATGACAACCTTTTTCCAAAACACAACATAAAATGTGAGATATAACAGGATAATGCATACATGTGTCATTTGTTTTCAAAATGCTTACAAAAAAGTGGGACCCCATTTTTATGACTTGATGGGGTCCCTGGGACCCCATTTTGAAAAATTCCTAGCGCCAACACTGCTGTCAACAGAGGAGAAAAAATGCTTTATTTAAATAAATATATTATTTATAAAGCAAGTTCGAGTATCATTGGCAAATGTTCACCTAGTCCCGGCCTTGGCACGCATATATGTGTCCTCTTTTTGGGATTTCAGAATATGGTCAGCCTAGTTTAACGTCACTTTGTCAACCTTAGAATAAACCATAAATAACAGTTTCATACACCCAAGTCATATGTATTCAGGGCCAATATAAATGTAATTATTATCTCTATGCTGCGTGTGTTTCCACGATAATACATTTGGCGACGGCATTCGCCATTTTACAACACTCGACATTTTACATCCACATTCCGACCCAAAGCTGGTCAAACGTATCATAAAACGTTCTTATTCATGATAAAAACATTTTTATGATTTTCACAGTGTACCAACCTGAAGAGCGGGTAAATATGACTGAAGCGGCTCTTTTTTCCTTCCAACATCAGTCGAGCGAGGAGGCGGAAGTGCCCTCAGCTATAGGAGTCCGGCGCGCGCGGCGGGCGCTAACACTTTGGTTCCGCCCTCCTGTTCTTCTTCTTCTTCTTCTTCTTTTGATTTTTATGGCGGTTGGCAAGCAACCTTGTGGTGTGCATTACCGCCACCTACTGTAATGGAGTGTGGACCGAGGTGAACCTGTCAAGAACAAAACAGGACGAAGATAAAACAAAATGGCGTTTGACGGAGACGTTATTGTGTTTATAGTAGTTCAGTGTTCCTAATCAGTACGTACATGGACACATATATGTCGTTTAATAGAGTAAACGTCGTTAATAATTGTTTGTATTCGGATACATTAGTCTGAGCGCACTTTGAAGCTCCTCCCGCTACCTTAGCTCGCTAGTTAGCTTAGCTTGTTGGCTGCTAACAAAGAGAGGCGGAAGTGATCAAAACACATCGCTAAGCAGAGATCAAGTGTGAGTGTAAAGTGTTGTGATTGTGTGAAAATGCGCGAAAGGACGATAGCAGAGTACGAGGAGGAACTTTCTCGGACAAAAGAGGAGAACAAGAGACTACGTCAACTACTGGACGCTGTTTTCAAGAAACATCAAGTTGTGTTACACAGAACAGGTTTGTTTTCTTCTTACTCTCACATGTCTACTAACTAACGCTGTTCTTAAATGTGTTGTCTATAGGAAGATGAACTGTCTTGTGACAATGATGCACTGCTTTGTTTTTATATTGTTCATGAAAACAAGACAGTGTCAGACACACAATATTTATGAGAGGTTGATGTTCCTCTCAGTGTGTAACAATGTGTATCAACATGTTTACACAAAACTCACACAGTCACCAAATATATTTTACATTATAGTCAAAATAAGTCATAGTTTCATGGCTAATTTCACTACCTGATTCTGACCTACATGCATCAATGAGTGAAAGTAAAAATGTATTGTCAGTCATCTTTCAATAAACAAAGTAGTCAACAGTTGATTTATTAAAAGAACATAAAGGTGACTGACTTTCCTTCAGCGTGTCGTAGATGGTCTCCAAGTGAATGTGGAAGCTGTGGTCTAAAGTGAGATACGCCAACAACAACAAAAAACACCACATAGTAAAATATGTTTTGGGAAGAGTTCCTTTTGGCCCAGCCAACATCATCACCCAATAAAGGGGGGAAACTCATTTTATATGACGAAAAAAATATAGTATGAATGTTTTAGGTAGTTTTAGGTAGAGATTTTTTTTCTTTCATTGATTTTTCAATGATGGTAATGCCTGTGCCATTACAAGGTAATAATTAGAGCTAAGGTTTTGCAGGTTAACAAAGTTGTGTTATGACTTTTAAGGATGTATTGATCAATGCTGGTTCATCTTTCTAAAGGCTTTTCAAACGGACCCCTCCTCAAAATTCCAAGCCCAATTGTTACTTACCACACCATACTCACTGTTCCACTTTTAGAATAGAATAGAATAGAAAGTACTTTATTGATCCCTGGGGGAAATTCATCATCACAGTTCGCTGACAATAAACAATAAACATTTAGGTATTTTTTTTACATGTGAATAATATAAATACAGTCTATTATACAGCATTATTCACATGTAAATAATATAAATACAGTCTATTATACAGCATTATTCACATGTAAATAATATAAATACAGTCTATTATACAGCATTATTCACATGTAAATAATATAAATACAGTCTATTATACAGCATTATTCACATGTGAATAATATAAGGGGCGTAGTGGGTAGAGCGGCCGTGCCAGAAACCTGAGGGTTTCAGGTTCGCTCCCCGCCTCTTGACATCCAAATCGCTGCCGTTGTGTCCTTGGGCAGGACACTTCACCCTTGCCCCCGGTGCCGCTCACACTGGTGAATGAATGATGGGTGAATGATAGGTGGTGGTTGGAGCCTCGCTTCCGTCAGTCTACGCCAGGGCAGCTGTGGCTACAAATGTAGCTTACCACCACCAGGTGTGAATGAATGATGGGTTCCCACTTCTCTGTGAGCGCTTTGAGTATCTAATAATAGAAAAGCGCGATATAAAATCGAATCCATTATTATTATTATATTATTATTATAAAGACAGTCTATTATACAGCATTATTCACATGTGAATAATATAAATACAGTCTTATATACAGCCTTATTTACATGTGAATAATATAAAAAGAGTCTATTATACAGCATTTTTCACATGTGAATAATATAAATACAGTCTATTATACAGCATTATTCACATGTGAATAATATAAATACAGTCTATTATACAGCATTATTCACATGTGAATAATATAAATACAGTCTATTATACACTACCGTTCAAAAGTTTGGGGTCACCCAAACAATTTTGTGGAATAGCCTTCATTTCTAAGAACAAAAATAGACTGTCGAGTTTCAGATGAAAGTTCTCTTTTTCTGGCCATTTTGAGCGTTTAATTGACCCCACAAATGTGATGCTCCAGAAACTCAATCTGCTTAAAGGAAGGTCAGTTTTGTAGTTTCTGTAACGAGCTAAACTGTTTTCAGATGTGTGAACATGATTGCACAAGGGTTTTCTAATCATCAATTAGCCTTCGGAGCCAATGAGCAAACCCATTGTACCATTAGAACACTGGAGTGATAGTTGCTGGAAATGGGCCTCTATACACCTATGTAGATATTGCACCAAAAAGCAGACATTTGCAGCTAGAATAGTCATTTACCACATTAGCAATGTATAGAGTGTATTTCTTTAAAGTTAAGACTAGTTTAAAGTTATCTTCATTGAAAAGTACAGTGCTTTTCCTTCAAAAATAAGGACATTTCAATGTGACCCCAAACTTTTGAACGGTAGTGTACATTCAGATACAGTCAATGTTGAAGCAATGTTCATGCCTGCGACAAAAAGGAACTCTTTCCACACTTTTAACACAACACACCACATTGCAAATGATCTCATTGTGAAAACAGTGTTAGTCAAGAATGACTTCATTTCTCTTTTGATATTATTCACTTATATACCCAACAGATGTCCAGCAGCCCCCCCACATTAAAGAGGAAGAGGAGGAAGTGTGGATCACTCAGGAGGAAGAGTGTCTTCTAGGGCAGGAGGAGGCTGATCTCCCCAAGTTTCCACTGACTGTTGTCTCTGTGAAGACTGAAGACCATGAAGACAAACCACCTGAGTCCTCACAGCTTCATCACAGTCCAAGTAAGCACAACATCCACTTATCATCTACTACAATGTTTGTGACACATGTTCATCCAGGGGCCACAGTTAGGACTAAGAGTAGGGCTGGGTGGTATACCGGTATTACGAGTTATGCCAGTATATTTACCAAAGTACTGCAATACCGATAGAAGTAATCCTTAATGTCTTGAAGCGGAAGTCCCTCTGCTCATTGTGTCTGAGCTGGGTGTTGGTGCCGCCTTCGCCTCGCACTCAAGTGACTCACTTGACACAAACTCCAGAGTGTGAAGCATATCTGTCAACCTTCACGTTTTTGCTGAGAAATCACGTATTTTGCCCTCTTTTTCCGTCATTTTGCAGATCCCGTTTTTCCCACGAATTATGCTCCCAATGAAAAAGTGATCCTCGGCAGTATTGCCAGTGATCGGGTCCGTTTGACTCAAGCCTCGGCAGCACTAGGCATCACTCGGGGAAGTGATTGTTTATGTTGATTGATGCAATTTAATCCTTTTTTTAAAAACAATGTTATACATATATTGTTAGTGATTAATTATAATGTGAACTCATATCCAATTTTGTAGTCTCATTTTTACATGTTTTTTGCAATGTTTTCAACCAGGGGTGTCAGGGATCAGGTTTTATCCGGCCCGCATGATGAGTTTGCCAAGTATAAAAATGAGCTGCTTTATTTTTTGAACGAAAGAAACTGCTGTTCTAAATGTGTCCACTGGATGTCACAATAGCGATTCTGTTAGGCAAGCAAACGGTTTATACCGGGGCCAAGAAAGAGGTACACAGTAAAGGGTGACTGTGGCTTTTTATGTCTATGCTTCTGCTTCGTTGCTTCTCTGTCAAACACGAGAAAAGTGAACTTAACCCTTTTTGAATAGTTTTTACCTCCGTTTCTTACGGTTTCTTGGGTTAGCTCTGGACTTGACAAAGGAGGTATTTGATACCAAGAAGAGTTTACATGTCGTGTTTTTGTTCAATCCCAGAAAGACTGTGACTTAAACTTTAATCCTGGCTTTGCAGATACGTTGAGACAGAGTCTAAACTCATTGTGTTTTTGAAACTGCACCAGTTTCCTCAGAATTGTCAACACATCTGAAGTGTTTTGTCCAGAGGATTATTTGTGATTTGTACGTTTTCAGAATGTACTTGTTCTATTTTTGGCCAAAGTAAAACAAAGAAAACAACCTGAAGTTGTCTTTATTTTTAAGTTATCATGCCATGATTTTACCATTCCGGCCCACTTGGGAATAGATTTTCCTCCATGCGGCCTCTGAGCTAAAATGAGTTTGACACCTCTGTTTTAAACAGTTTTGTGATATGTAATGTTTTGTGTGGACCCCTGTAAGACTATCTGACTGCCATGGCATCAGCTAATGGAGTTATTTTCTCAAGTAAACAAATACAAACATGTTTATGACAGAAGCGCGGCCCGTTGCAATTTACATGATTCTATCAAGAGATGGATGCACTTAAAAATAATGGAGAATACATTTCTGCCGTAAATATATATATATATATATATATATATATATATATATATATATATATATATATATATATATATATATATATATATATATATATATATATATATATATATATATATATATATATATATATGTTCCTAGTTGCAACTATATCAAACAATCAATCAATTCATCAATGTTAACTTATATAGCCCTAAATCACAAGTGTCTCAAAGGGCTGCACAAGCCACAACGACATCCTCGGCTCAGATCCCACATCAGGGCAAGAAAGAACTCAACCCAATGGGCGACCGGTGCAATGGACGGCGAGTGGATCTAGCATAATATTGTAAGAGTCCAGTCCATAGTGGATCTAACATAATAGTGAGAGTCCAGTCCATAGTGGATCTAGCATAATAGTGTGAGAGTCCAGTTCATAGTAGATCTAACATAATATTGTGAGAGTCCAGTCCATAGTGGATCTAACATAATAGTGAGAGTCCAGTCCATAGTGGATCTAACATAATAGTGAGAGTCCAGTCCATAGTGGATCTAGCATAATAGTGTGAGAGTCCAGTCCATAGTAGATCTAACATAATATTGTGAGAGTCCAGTCCATAGTGGATCTAACACAATATTGTGAGAGTCCAGTCCATAGTGGGTCTAACATAATATTGTGAGAGTCCAGTCCATAGTGGATCTAACACAATATTGTGAGAGTCCAGTCCATAGTGGATCTAACATAATAGTGTGAGAGTCCAGTCCACAGTGGATCTAGCATAATAGTGAGAGTCCAGTCCATAGTGGATCTAACATAATATTGTGAGAGTCCAGTCCATAGTGGATCTAGCATAATAGTTAGAGTCCAGTCCATAGTGGATCTAATATAATAATAAATATAATAGTGAGAGTCCAGTCCATAGTGGACCTAATATAATAGTGAGAATCCAGTTCATAGTGGATCTAACATAATAGTGAGAGTCCAGTCCATAGTGGATCTAACATAATAGTGAGAGTCCAGTCCATAGTGGATCTAGCATAATATTGTAAGAGTCCAGTCCATAGTGGATCTAACATAATAGTGAGAGAGTCCAGTCCATAGTGGATCTAGCATAATATTGTAAGAGTCCAGTCCATAGTGGATCTAACATAATAGTGAGAGTCTAATCCATAGTGGATCTAACATAATAGTGAGAGTCCAGTCCATAGTGGATCTAACATACCAGTGTCACTAATACTTGGTTAATATTCAAGTCACGAAATGTAGACAGAGTATTGTTGGCACCTTTTGGATGTTTTTTAAATGTATTTTATGGGCGCAGTAGAGGACCTCCCATTGGCTCCTCTGTAAGCGGACTTTTATTTACGTTTATTTATAAGGGCGGCTGCATAGAACTATGGAAAGTTCAGCTGGTCTTCTTTTTTTGGCTTTGTTATTAAATAGAAAGTTGATCCATGTACCCCTTGTTAGGTTGGTTTGATATACAATACGTAGCGCTTTATATAGTGTTCAAAATATACAAAGTTTTACTAAAATATGGACTTTTGCAGAGGTTGGAACTCATTATTGATATTTACTTTGTTTCTATTGAGAAATTTGCTTCAATATATAAACTTTTCTATTTGAGATCAAACACTGTTCAAGAACCAATTAGGTTTGTCTAAGTCAAAATGTGTTGGTTTTGTTTGTGTCCTGCAGACGTCCAGCAGCTGGTTGGACTTCCTCATTCACAGGGTGTCAACTCCATTTTGAAGCAGGAGGATCCACATTCCCCCCACATTAAAGAGGAAGAGGAGGAAGTGTGGATCACTGGGGAGGGAGAGTGTCTTCTAGGGCAGGAGAAGGCTGATCTCACCAAGTTTCCACTGACTGTTGTCTCTGTGAAGACTGAAGACCATGAAGACAAACCACCTGAGTCCTCACAGCTTCATCACAGTCCAAGTGGGGAGAACAGAGCTGTGGAACCTTCAAGAAGCAGCTCACCCCAACACATGATGGCAGAAGGTGATGGAGACCACTGTGGAGGATCACAAGCAGACAAGCTCTTAGCTCCACTATTAGATAGTGAGGACACAACGTCACCCGTTAATGTAAATATGGAATCGCACATAAGAACACACACTGAAGAAAAACCCTTTTTTTGTTCAGTTTGCGCAAAAGAGTTTATTAAAAGCTCTCTTTTGACTCAACACATGCGGACACACACAGGAGAAAAACCTTTCAGTTGTTCAGTTTGCGATAAAAGATTCTCCATCAAAACTAACATGCAAATACACATGAGAACACACACGGGAGAAAAACCTTTCAGTTGCCCAAACTGCGGCAAAATATTTTCTCAAAATGGAACAATGTTGTCACATATGAGGAGACACACAGGTGAAAAACCTTTCAGTTGTTCAGTTTGTGGTAAGAGATTCTTTGACAAAAGTAAAATGCAAACACACATGAGAACACACACGGTAGAAAATCCTTTCAGTTGTTCAGTTTGCGCCAAAGGCTTTGTGAGAAACTCTGATTTAACTCAACACATGCGAACGCACACAGGAGAAAAACCTTTCAATTGCTTGAACTGCAGCAAAACGTTCTCTCAAAAGGGATCGTTGATGTTACACATGAGTACACACTCAGGAGATAAACCTATCAGTTGCTCAGTGTGCGGTAAAAGATTCTCCAACAAACGTAATATCCAGAGACACATGAGAACGCACACAGGAGAAAAACCTTTCAGTTGTTCAGTGTGTGGCAAAAGTTTATCTAACAAACAGAACATGCAAAAACACATGGGAACACACACAGGAGAATAACCTTTCCTTTTTTGGAAATTGAATGGACCTAACAGTCACAAAATAGTCATTACTGCAGGGCTTCTAAAAAGTCCGGACTTTGGTCCGGATAAACCAGTCAGGATGGTATGTTATGAATTACAAAACACTATCAGGTACTTCAACATCAACAGTCAATGCCGTGGAAAGATCCTCGACTCTTTACATTTCAAAAAGAGTTATCTGCGAAAGGGCGCCGAGCTGTCATCCTGGTGGATAAGCTTTTTTGTAATGGTCAACTATATATCGGGACGAGAAAGCTACGCCACTTTTATTCTTCTCTTAATACAGCATGTCATAGAACGCATGTAAACATAGCCATACTCATTGTGGAAATGTAAACTAAATGCTTACTGTTGTTTTCTCTATTTGTTGTTTCCTATTGTGTGTACCAACCCACCCCTCCTTTCTTCTTTTTTATTGACTTTATTTATTTTTCCTACATTTTCTATTCGTCTATCCGTCATATAGCTCTGTCGTCCTCCGCATTTACCACAATTAAATTACACACGCTCAAAATGTGTTATATAAGCAAACACCCCTCACCCAAATACTCCCTAATTATATGCTTGTTAGAGATTTGTAGTACTTATACTAGGGGTGTAACAGTACACAAAAATTTCGGTTCGGTATGTACCTTGGTTTAGAGGTCACGGTTCGGTTCATTTTCGGTACAGTCAGAAAACAAAATATAAATTTTTTGGTTATTTATTTACCAAATTTGCAAAATCCATCCATCCATCCATTTTCTACCGCTTGTCCCGTTCGGGGTTGCGGGGGGTGCTAGAGCCTATCTCAACTGCATTCGGGCGGAAGGCGGGGTACACCCTGGACAAGTCGCCACCTCATCACAGGGCCAACACAGATAGACAGACAACATTCACACACTAGGACCAATTTAGTGTTGCCAATCAACCTATCCCCAGGTGCATGTTTTTGGCGGTGGGAGGAAGCCGGAGTACCCGGAGGGAACCCACGCAGTCACGGGGAGAACATGCAAACTCCACACAGAAAGACCCGAGCCCGGGATTGAACCCAGGACTACTCAGGACCTTCGTATTGTGAGGCACATGCACTAACCCCTGTCCCACCGTGCTGCCCAATTTGCAAAATCTTCCACTAAAAATATTTTTCTTAGTGGAATATTTGATGTGAAGTAATCGGAACCTTGGATAGGTCAATAATTCATAATAACATTGATTTTGATTCAATATTATGTTTTGAGAAAATGACAGTTTGAAAGAAAAAAAACAGCTTTGTTTTATTAGTCAACATTGCAACTTTTTCTAAATTACATTTAACCTTTAAGCTTTTTTATTTCACTTTTGTTATGTTTTTGTTTATTTTAATAGTATTTTTAGATTGTGCCGTCAAAAGTGGCAAAGGAATGGCTAAATCAGGCTAGAATTAAGGTTTTAGAATGTCCTTCCCAAAGTCCTGACTTAAACGTGTGGACAATGCTGAAGAAACAAGTCCATGTCAGAAAACCAACACATTTAGCTGAACTGCACCAATTTTGTCAAGAGGAGTGGTCAAAAATTCAAGCAGAAGCTTGTGGATGGCTACCAAAAGCGCCTTATTGCAGTGAAACTTGCCAAGCAAATATTAAGTCCAGTCCATAGTGGATCTAACATAATAGTGAGAGTCCAGTCCATAGTGGATCTAACATAATAGTGTGAGATTCCAGTCTATAGTGGATCTAACATAATAGTGAGAGTCCAGTCCATAGTGGATCTAACATAATAGTGAGAGTCCAGTCCATAGTGGATCTAACATAATAGTGAGAGTCCAGTCCATAGTGGATCTAACATAATAGTGAGAGTCCAGTCCATAGTGGGGCCAGCAGGAGACCATCCCGAGCGGAGACGGGTCAGCAGCGCAGAGATGTCCCCAACGGATGCACAGGCGAGCGAGCAAAGTTTGGCGTTAGTAAATATTAAAAACATTTAAATACCAAAACATGCACTGACCCTTTTTGTTTTCCAATTTTCTTTTTTGTGTTTTAAAATGAAATTTAAAAAACTGTTTTTTGGGGGGGGTTTTTAATATCCCTTTATGAAAAAAAAAATGATACACCAAAACATACACGGACCCCCACAGACGCGGATCGTGAAAGCTTGGGACTTTTTTTGTTTCTCTCGCGAGATTTGACAACACTGCGTGGGAACAAAACAGGACGAAGATAAAACAAAATGGCGTTTGACGGAGACGTTATTGTGTTTATAGTAGTTCAGTGTTCCTAATCAGTACGTACATGGACACATGCGTGTGGTTTAATAGAGTAAAGGTTGTTAATAATTGTGTGTATTTGGATACATTAGTCTGAGCGCACTTTGAAGCTCCTCCCGCTACCTTAGCTCGCTAGTTAGCTTAGCTTGTTAGCTGCTAACAAAGAGAGGCGGAGGTGATCAAAACACATCGCTAAGCAGTGATCAAGTGTGAGTGTAAAGTGTTGTGATTGTGTGAAAATGTGCGAAAGAACGATAGCAGAGTACGAGGAGGAACTTTGTCCAACAAAAGAGGAGAAGGAGCGACAACATCAACTACTGGACGCTGTTTTCAAGAAACGTCAAGTTTTGTTACACAGAACAGGTTTGTTTACTTCTTACTCTCACATGTCTACTAACTTTAGACTATTAACGCTGTTCTTAAATGTGTTGTCTATAGGAAGGCGAATTGTCATGTGAGAATGATGCACTGCTTTGTTTTTATATTGTTCATGAAAACAAGACAGTGTCAGACACACAATATTTATGAGAGGTTGATGTTCCTCTCAGTGTGTAACAATGTGTATCAACATGTTTACACAAAACTCACACAGTCACCAAATATATTTTACATTGTAATCAATATAATTCATAGTTTCATGGCTAATTTCACTACCTGATTCTGACCTACATGCATCAATGAGTGAAAGTAAACATGTATTGTCAATCATCTTTCAATAAACAAAGTAGTCAACGGGGGCGGTATGGCGTAGTAGGTAGAGCGGCTGTGCCAGAAACCTGAGGGTTGCAGGTTCACTCCCCGCCTCTTGACATCCAAATCGCTGCCGTTGTGTCCTTGGGCAGGACACTTCACCCTTGCCCCCGGTGCCGCTCACACTGGTGAATGAATGATAGGTGGTGGTCGGAGGGGCCGTAGGCGCAAACTGGAAGCCTCGCTTCCGTCAGTCTACCCCAGGGCAGCTGTGGCTACAAATGTAGCTTACCACCACTAGGTGTGAATGAATGAGTTTGAGTATCTAATAATAGAAAAGCGCTATATAAAATCTAATCCATTATTATTATTATTATTATTAACATTTGATTTATTCAAAGAACATAAAGGTGAGTGACTTTCCTTCAGCGTGCCGTAGATGGTCTCCAAGTGAATGTGGGAGCTGTGGTCTAAAGTGAGATTTGCCACACAAAAAAAACACCACATAGTAAAACATGTTTTGGGAAGAGTTGCTTTTGGCCCAGCCAACATCATCACTCAATAAAGGGGGGAAACTCATTTTATATGACGAAAAAAATGTATGAATGTTTTAGGTAGTTTTGGGTAGAGATTTTTTTTATTCCATTGATTTTTCATTTATGGTAATGCTTGTCTGGACTTCCTGACAAGTCGCTCTTAGGGTGAAAGTAGTCTCCCACCTCTCAGCATCAGCACAGGCTCCCCCCAGGGCTGCGTGCTAAGCCCCCTACTCTACACCCTCTACACCAGTGGTTCTTAACCTTGTTGGAGGTACCAAACCCCACCAGTTTCATATGCGCATTCACTGAACCCTTCTTCAGTGAAAAATAAAATGGTGTTTTTTTTTCAAATTCAAGACAAAGTTATATGTTTTTGGTAACACTTTAGTATGGGGAACATATTCTAAGTAACAAAGACTTAATTTACAGTTTTTTGGACACTAGGGTAACACATTGAGTGCTCTGAAAAGCGCTATACCAAATAAAATGTATTATTATTACTAATAATTTAGAGTTATTTGGTTAGGGTTACGGCCAGGGTTAGAGGGTTAGGGTTATAATAAGGCCATGCCGAATAAGGCATTAATAAGTACTTAATAATGACTAGTTAAGAGCCAATATGTTACTAATTTGCATGTTAATAAGAAACTAATTAATGGTGAATATGTTCCCCATACTAAAGTGTTACCATGTTTTTTTACTGGTGCACAAAATGAACCGTGCATGAACATCACCTTGTTCAAACAACAAAACCAACACAGCGCATGAACGCACAACAAATTACACACCTGCAAATCAGTCTGACTTCTGCTGTTGCCGTATCCGTAATACGCCGATAGGGAGAAGTTTTTATTTACACGATGACTCGGGGGTGTCTTGACCTCCGCCGAACCCCTGAGGCTGACTCACCGAACCCCTAGGGTTCGATCGAACCCAGGTTAAGAACCACTGCTCTACACTCATGACTACACCCCTGCTCATGCCAGCAATACCACTATTAAATTTGCAGACGACACCACAGTAGTGGGACTCATTTCTGGGAGGGATGAGTCTGCCTACAGAAATGAAGTGGAGCGGCTGACTGGGTGGTGCAGGGAAAACAACCACCAAGACGAAGGAGCTGATCATGGACTTCCGGAATTAAAAAACGATAAACATCCAACCACTGTACATCAACGGTGACTATGTGGAAAGGGTCTCTAACTTCAGGTTCCTGGGCATCCAGATCGAGGAAGACCTGTCGTGGAGTGCAAACACCTCAGTGACCATCAAAAAGGCACAGCAGAGACTTTACTTTCTGAGACTCCTCAAAAAAAAAACACCTGACACAAAAACTGCTTGTGTTCTTCTATCGCTGCTCAATAGAGAGTGTGCTGACATCAGGGCCGGCCCGTGGCATAGGCCGTATAGGCAAATGCTAAGGGCGCCGTCCATCAGGGGGCGCCACGCCAGTGCCACAAATGTTGGAGGAAAAAAAAAAAGTTGGTACTATTATTTCTAAATACAAAAAATAATCCCACGTTAATTAAAATGCAAAGTAAAGCCTATTTAATAGAAATATTATTTGTTACAACATTACGCCCCCCCCCTCCCCCCGCACGGTGCGCCCCCTCCCTTCCCGTATCATGACTCTTTTTGGACGTCACCACATCAAAAAATCAACACAGGATGTCAAAACGGCCAAAACTGTCAGGTGCCCAGGGAAGAAAAAATAGAAAAGAAGAGGAGGAGAAACGAGAAAAAGACAGAGGTAGCAGGTAGGTAACGTTAGCCCACATGAAATTATTTGTCTGTTACAGAATGTGATAGTAACCTGGCTTTTTAGCATTAAGCTAATGTTACATGATTCGGCAATTGCTCATCAATAAAGAGCTAGTTCTGTTTTAACGTCGGGTTAATATTGTGGAGGGGGCTAAATTGTTATGGAAAATAATAATGTAACGTTAGGTAATTACAGTACTCCCACCTTACATTCCTCAGGGACATTTGTATTAGATCTTTTAAGCAGGTGTTTTTTGTTTACATTGTTATTGCCTTCTGGTTAGCTAATGTTTGCCCTGCAGGTAATAGTCACTTTTCCACCCCTTTATATATTAGGTTTAGTTGTAAGCCTAGTTGTTAAAGTGCACATCATTAATGTTAATTAAGCAATATCACATGAGAGGGAATGCTGTTTTTTAATTTGAGCACTGCTGTGATTCGGTTAAAGATAATCATAACATAACATTCTCATATAATATGTTAATTTGCTTTCTTTAAGTAAAAAAAAAGGTCAAAGACAAAGCTATTTGGTTTCTTGTGAGTATATACACTTCACTGCCGATGTGGGGGGGCACCACTTAAAATCTTGCCTAGGGCGCCAGATTGGTTAGGGCCAGGCCTGGCTGACATACTGCATGTGTGTATGGTATGCCAGCTGCACAGCGGCAGAAAGGAACGCACTTCAGAGGGTCATAAAAACTGCCATGAAGATCACGGGCTGCTGTCTTCCCTCCCTAGATGAACTGTACAGTGCCAGGTGCCTCAAAAAAGTCCAAAACATCATAAGGGACCCATCTCACCCCAGACATAAACTTTTTGAATTGCTGCCCTCGGTTAGGAGATACAGGACAATAAAATGCCGGACAAACAGATTTAAGAACGCTTTTTACCCGAGTGCAATAGTGTCGCTGAACACAAGGCATACAAAAGAATGACTGTGCATGTGAGCTGTCTGCTTGGTATTTTTATGTATTTTTATCTATTTATCTGAGTACCATGTTCTTATGTTTTTTATGTGTCATTAAGAATTTGCACTAAATTAGTTTGCGTGCAATTTCGTTGTACAATGACAATAAAGATATATTCTATTCTATTCTGTGCCATTACAAGGTTATGATTAGAGCTAAGGTTTAGGAGGTTAATAAAGTTGTGATATGATTTTTAAGGATGTATTGATCAATGCCGGTTCATCTTTCTAAAGGCTTTACAAACGGCACCCTGAATTTCCCCCATGGATCAATAAAGTACTTTCTATTCTATTCTATTCTAAAATTCCAAGCCCTATTGTTACTTACCACACCATACTCAATGTTCCACTTTTGAAGCAATGTTCATGCCTGCGACTAAAAGGAACTCTTTCCCATGTTTATCTTGGTTGTTTAGGTACACACTTTTAACACAGCACACCAGAACACAAATGATCTCATTGTGAAAACAGTGTTAGTCAAGAATGACTTCTATTCTCTTTTGATATTATTCACTTATTTACCCAACAGACGTCCAGCAGCCGCCCCACATTAAAGAGGAAGAGGAGGAAGTGTGGATCACTCAGGAGGAAGAGTGTCTTCTAGGGCAGGAGGAGGCTGATCTCACCAAGTTTCCACTGACTGTTGTCTCTGTGAAGACTGAAGAGCATGAAGACAAACCACCTGAGTCCTCACAGCTTCATCACAGTCCAAGTAAGCACAACATCCACTTATCATCTAATACAATGTTTGTGACACATGTTCATCCAGGGGCCACAGTTAGGACTAAGAGTAGGGCTGGGTGGTATACCGGTATTACGAGTTATACCAGTATATTTTCCAAAGTACCGCAGTACAGATAGAAGTAATCCTTAAAGGCCTACTGAAAGCCACTACTACCGAACACGCAGTCTGATAGTTTATATATCAATGGTGAAATCTTAACATTGCAACACATGCCAATACGGCCGGGTTAATTTATAAAGTGCAATTTTAAATTTCCCGCTAAACTTCCGGTT
Organism: Entelurus aequoreus; assembly: GCF_033978785.1. Classification (NCBI taxonomy): domain Eukaryota; kingdom Metazoa; phylum Chordata; class Actinopteri; order Syngnathiformes; family Syngnathidae; genus Entelurus; species Entelurus aequoreus. The sequence goes on from NC_084753.1 coordinate 37,989,250, forward strand.
TAAAACGTCTTTGGAGGATGACGTATGCGCGTGACGTAGCCAGTGAAACAGAAGTATCGGTACCCAATTGAAAACAATACAAAAAAGCTCCGTTTTCATCTCATAATTCCACAGTATTCTGGACATCTGCGTTGGTGAATCTTTTGCAATTTGTTTAATGAACAATGGAGACTGCAAAGAAGAAAGTTGTAGGTGGGATCGGTGTATTAGCAGCTGGCTGTAGCAACACAACAGGAGGACTTACTTGGATAGCAGACGCGCTAGCCGACGCTAGCCGACGCTAGCCGCCAACCGCACGGATGATCGGGTGAAGTCCTCCGTCGCGCCGTCGATCGCTGGAACGCAGGTGAGCACGGGTGTTGATGAGCAGATGAGGGCTGGTTGGCGTAGGTGGAGCGCTAATGTTTTTATCATAGCTCTGTGAGGTCCGGTTGCTAAGTTAGCTTCAATGGCGTCGTTAGCAACAACATTGTTTAGCTTTGCCAGGCTGAGAATTATTAACCGTGTAGTTACATGTACATGGTTTAATAGTATTGTTGATCTTCTGTCTATCCTTCCAGTCAGGGGTTTATTTATTTTGTTTCTATCTGCATTTGAGCCAGATGCTATCACGTTAGCTCAGTAGCTAAAGAGCTTCGCCGATGTATTGTCGTGGAGATAAAAGTCACTGTGAATGTCCATTTCGCGTTCTCGACTCTCATTTTCAAGAGGATATAGTATCCGAGGTGGTTTAAAATACAAATCTTTGATCCACAATAGAAAAAGGAGAGAGTGTGGAATCCAATGAGCCAGCTTGTACCTAAGTTACGGTCAGAGCGAAAAAAGATATGTCTTGCACTGCATTCTAGTCCGTCACTCTAACATTCCTCATCCACGAATCTTTCATCCTCGCTCAAATTAATGGGGGAATCGTCGCTTTCTCGGTCCGAATCGCTCTAGCTGCATTGAAAACACTAGGAAAATGTGAGGAGCCTTTCAACTAACTACGTCACGCTACTTCCGGTAGGGGCAAGGCTTTTTTTTTATCAGATACCAAAAGTTGCGATCTTTATCGTCGTTGTTCTATACTAAATCCTTTCAGCAAAAATATGGCAATATCGCGAAATGATCAAGTATGACACATAGAATGGGTCTGCTATCCCCGTTTAAATAAAAAAAATTCATTTCAGTAGGCCTTTATTTTTAAGTTATCATGCCGTGATTCTACCATTCCGGCCCACTTGGGAATAGATTTTCCTCCACGCGGCCCCTGAGCTAAAATGAGTTTGACACCTCTGTTTTAAACAGTTTTGTGATATGTAATGTTTTGTGTGGACCCCTGTAAGACTATCTGACTGCCATGGCATCAGCTAATGGAGTTATTTTCTCAAGTAAACAAATACAAACATGTTTATGACAGAAGTTGCAATTTACATGATTCTATCAATCACTTAAAAATGATGGAGAATACATTTCTGCCGAAATACAAACTCTGTGTAAATATATATGTTCCTAGTTGCAACTGTATGAAAAAACTGATTTAAAAACATGCCAGAAATAATTAATTTGTTTTATGAGCTTCCCAAACACAACTGTTTTGCTGAAAAAGCACTGACACAGCAAATGTGCACAATCTGGAGGGATGTTTAGTTGCAGTGGCAATATTGTTAGCTGCCTCACTGAATCCTGCACTTGACAGCTTGGTTTTCCTGTCTTCAATTTTAAAGGGAACAGGAATCTTCTAAAAATGTTGAGCTAAAAAAAAACACTATGAAAGGTGAATTATTTTCAAGTTGCTGCTGAGGTTCAAAGTGTCTTCTTGAACCAGGGACTTTATTTTATATTGTGTTCTTTTGCGTTTTTGTTATAAGCTGAAGGTGTGTCATGATCCGTGGTTCGGATCATGTTTTTGTTATGTTCTGTTAGTTTTAGACTCCATAGTTCCTGTTTTTGTGCACCCTTGTTTGTTTTAGTTACCGTGGCGACTTATTAGTTTCACCTGCCTCTGGTGTTCGGGACACGCACTTGCTCTAATCAAGAGACCATTATTGAAGCCTGTCTTTGCCAGTCAGTCGTCCTGGCGTCATTGCTTGTTTCATGCGATACCATAGTTCATGCTGCTCGTTTTCATGTCCGATTCCAAGTTTATGCTAGTTGTTTGATTCATGCCGTGTCCACGTAAGTGTTAGTTGTTTCATGCCACAGTAAGTCTTGTTTGTTCCAGGCCGTAGTCCATGTTAAGTGTTTAGCTTCTATGTTTCCTGCGTTAAGTTTTTTTTTGTTCGTTAGCTTCTCGTGTGAACGGCACACTTTTCTTTTGTTTGGTTCCGATCTTTGTGATGTGTAGGATTAATTGAGAAAATAAATATGTTCCTACCTGCAAGCCTTGTCCTAAATAGTCCGTTTGCATCCCGGGAGAACAAACCTCGCAGCAAGCTGCGACCCCCTCGTTATGACAGGTTTGTCTTAAAGAAGATTGAAGATTATACTTTACTATTCTTACGTTATTTTCAAGGATTTTTAATAATTTTATGTGCATCTATCTATGCGTGCAACTTTAACACTACTGTAAAATTATTCATGTTAAGTATTTGTTTCAATAAAACAACTCGACACACATATTTGGGATTGACTTTGTTTAAATTCACTTTCCCACAAAAATATTGCAATACATATCGTATATCAATATTCAGCCAAAATATATCGGGATATGAATTTTGGTCCGTATCGGCCAGCCCTAAATAAGAGTGGAGTAGCGTTGTCCTGATATCAACATTTTGGCTCTGATGCCAAAATGCAGTGTTTCCCACACATTAATTTATTTGTGTCGGCCCGCCACGAAAGAATTACGTCCGCCACAAATAAAAAAAAAAATTTTTTTTTCATTTTATTTTATTTATTTATTTATTTTTTTGGTCCTGTCCAGCTTCTCAGGCAAATCATATAGTTGATGTAGATGCCCATATAGGCTGTTCAGATTTACTTTACAAAAGAGAAGTGTAGGATACTTCTCTTGTTGCCTTATTTTGACCACTACTGTTTTCTGTTTATTTGTTACTGACTGTGGCAGGACACCTCTGCCTTTGTTTCACTTTATGTTGCTGGTAAATAATATGGTTGTAGTAGTAGGCTAAAGTTAAATTATTTACTATGCACTAATTAAAGGGGCAGAGCTTTAAGAGACATTTTAGCTTTTATATTTTATAAGATATATTTTTTGTAAGAACCACAATTAATAAATATATTTCAGTGAATAACTTATTGTTCAAATCTGTATATAAATATGTACGTAAAGTGTTGTAATTATATTGTAAAATGGATGGATGGATGGATGGATGGACGTTTAAAACAAAACTGTTCTTATTAATTAGTAAGTATAATTTTTTTTAGCTTTTTTAGAGAAAATCATATCATTGTAGTAAATTATGCAAATTACTCGATGATGTCATGGTGGCCACGCCCATAGCCACGCCCCCACCGCCACAGATATCTTGGCAGTTTATGGGAAACACTGAAATGTATATCTATAGTTTTCGATACTTTTTTTCAAAATAAAGGGGACATCAAAAAATGTCATTATTGGCTTTATTTTAACAGACAATCTTTTGATACATCAAAAATATGTTTCTTATTGCGCTCAAAGAACATTTTTAGAAGATTAGAATTAGAATTAAAAGATATTAAACACACTGAGATGTTCTTATTGCATTAAAAGAACAATCTACAATTACATATAGTCTGCCACAATCTAGAATTAGGTTAGAATAGAATCGAAATCTTTATTGAGATTGTACTGAATGCTTTGTGATTTATGGTTGCCACTCTCTGTCTGTGTTTTAAGACAAATACAATAATTAGTAAGTACTAAAATCAATACTATGGCTAAAGTGCACAGATAAGACATGTAGCAGGTAAAGCACACATTGTTAAAGACAAAACACAAATGAAATAGTGGGAATTTGTTGGGCGTGGTCACCATGACATCATCGAGTAATTTGCATAATTTAATACAATGATATGATTTTCTCTAAAAAGGCAAAAAAAATCTATACTTACTAATTAATAATAACAGTTTTGTTTTAAACGTCCATCCATCCATTCATTTAACAATATAATTACAACACTTTATGTACATATTTATATACAGATTTGAACAATAAGTTATTCACTGAAATATATTTATTAATTGTGGTTCTTACAAAAAATATATCTTATAAAATATAAAAGCTAAAATGTGTCTTAAAGCTCTGCCTCTTTAATTAGTGCATACTAAATAATTGAACTTTAGCCTACTACTACAACCATATTATTTACCAGCAACATAAAGTGAAACAGAGGCAGAGGTGTCCTGCCACAGTCAGTAACAAATAAACAGAAAACAGTAGTGGTCAAATACAAATAAGGCAACAAGAGAAGTATCCTACACTTCTCTTTTGTAAAGTAAATCTGAACAGCCTATATGGGCATCTCCATCAACTATATGATTTGCCTGAGAAGCTGGACAGGACAAAAAATTTTTTTTTTAAATGTGTATTTATTTTTTATTTTATTTTATTTGTGGCGGACGTAATTATTTCGTGGCGGGCAGCCACAAATAAATGAATGTGTGGGAAACACTGCTATGAATGCCGCTCAATTCTGTATGTATGTAATGTAGTACAGGCACATTTATAATAACATTTAATATTTATGTATTTTGATCATTTTTTTTATTTTTTTAAATTATTATTTTTTTTTTTTTTAAATGTTTTATTTGTTTTGTCCTGTCCAGCTTCTCAGGCAAATCATATAGTAGATGTAGATGCCCATATCGGCTGTTCAGATTTACTTAACAAAAGAGAAGTGTAGGCTACTTCTCTTGCTGCCTTATTTGTATTGGACTTTATTAAATGTGTTTATATTATCATTTGATGCAGCCGGGCCGCAGCAGGAGGGGATAGAAAGAGAAAAAAAGGAAGACAGAGGGGGAAATTGTGGGGACAAGAGGGGGATAAGACAGAGAGACAAAAACAACAACAGCAAACACAACAATAACAACAACAACATTATTTTGATAATTTTAAGCACACATTATTTAAAAAACGCATCACAACGTTTGCTTTTTTTTCCCTCTTCACTGATTATTACTCGCTGTTGACTTCATTAGCGCTGTCAGGCCAAATTTCTTCTCCCTACAACCCCCCCCCCCCATTTACTTCCGGGGTCATTTCCTCTTACGAAAGCACTTCGGCTTTGACTGCCCGTCGCTGTAAGGATACTTGTTTTTTTGTTTTTTAAAAATATAGCGTTAACAAAACGTCTGTATTAATCGGACAAGTATTAATCGGACAAATTAACTTGAAGATATTCCTGACTGCACATTTGACTTGTGGACATATGCGGAAATGAATAACAATGTACAATAAGTTAATTCATTATCAATCAACATTAGCAAACGTTATTAAAACTAAATGTATTCGTTAAATTCAGTTTTTTTTAGTTCTCTGTGTAAGTTAACTAAATTAAAATGACATTTATGTGAACTTAAATTTTTGTAGTTTCATTCGTTGTTTTTACGTCATTACTCATGTTTCCCATAAATCATGTTACTTTGGGAATGCATATGTGAACAAATACTCATTGCACATTTGACTACCGTACAGGACGGAGAATTAAACGATTTTTGATTCGTTTTCCACGGGTCAACACTACTTCAGGGTTAATTTCGATCGCTGTCAATGACGTAAGAGGAAATGGCGTAAGTAAGAGGAAATGACGTAAGAGGAAATGACCCCGGAAGTAAATGGGGGGGGGGGGGGATTTTTTAGGGGGAAGAAATTTGGCGTGACAGAGCCAACAATCATAATAAAACGGCAGTCCGATATTATCGGACATCTCTAGTTGGAACTCATTATTCATATTTACTTTGTTTCTATTGAGAAATTTGCTTCAATATATAAACTTTTCTATTTGAAATCGAACACTGTTCAAGAACCAAATAGGTTTGTCTAAGTCAAAATGTGTTTGTTTTGTTTGTGTCCTGCAGACGTCCAGCAGCTGGTTAGACTTCCTCATTCACAGGGTGTCAACTCCATTTTGAAGCAGGAGGATCCACAGCCCCCCCACTATAAAGAGGAAGAAGAGGAAGTGTGGATCACTCAGGCAGGAGAGTGTCTTCTAGGGCAGGAGGAGGCTGATCTCACCAAGTTTCCACTGACTGTTGTCTCTGTAAAGTCTGAAGACCATGAAGACAAACCACCTGAGTCCTCACAGCTTCATCACAGTCCAAGTAGGGAGAACAGAGCTGTGGAACCTTCAAGAAGCAGCTCACCACAACACATGATGGCAGAAGGTGATGGAGACCACTGTGGAGGATCACAAGCAGACAACCTCTTAGCTCCACTATCAGATAGTGACGACACAACGTCACCCGTTAATGTAAATATGGAATCGCATACAAGAACACACACTGAAGAAAAACCCTTTTGTTGTTCAGTTTGCACAAAAGAGTTTATTAAAAGCTCTCATTTGACTCGACACATGCGGACACACACAGGAGAAAAACCTTTCAGTTGTTCAATTTGCGATAAAAGATTCTCCATCAAAACTAACATGCAAATACACATGAGAACACACACGGGAGAAAAACCTTTCATTTGCCCAAACTGCGGCAAAAGATTTTCTCAAAATGGAGCGATGCTGTCACATATGAGGACACACACAGGTGAAAAACCTTTCAGTTGTTCAGTTTGTGGTAAGAGATTCTTTGACAAAAGTAAAATGCAAACACACATGAGAACGCACACGGTAGAAAAGCCTTTCAGTTGTTCAGTTTGCGCCAAAGGCTTTGTGAGAAACTCTGATTTAACTCAACACATGCGAACGCACACAGGAGAAAAACCTTTCAATTGCTTGAACTGCAGCAAAACGTTCTCTCAAAAGGGATCGTTGCTGTTACACATGAGTACACACTCAGGAGATAAACCTTTCAGTTGTTCGGTTTGCGGAAAAAGATTCTCTAACAAAAATAATATGCAAAAACACATGAAAACACACACCGGAGAAACCCCCTATAGTTGTTCCGTTTGTGCCAAAGGCTTTGTTAGAAACTTTAATTTGACTCAACACATGAGAAAACACACAGGAGAGAAACAATTCAGTTGTTCAGTTTGTGGTAAAAGTTTCTCTGACAAGCATAATATTCAGTCACACATGAGAACGCACACGGGGGAAAAACCTATCAGTTGCTCAGTGTGCGGTAAAAGATTCTCTGACAAACGTAATATCCAGAGACACATGAGAACGCACACGGGAGAAAAACCTTACAGTTGTTCGGTGTGTGGCAAAAGTTTATCTAACAAACAGAACATGCAAAAACACATGGAAACACACACAGGAGAATAACCTTTCCTTTTTGGAAATTGAATGGACCTAATAGTCACAAAATAGTCATTACTGCAGGGCTTCTAAAAAGTCCGGACGAGAAAGCTACGCCACTTTTATTCTTCTCTTAATACAGCATGTCATAGAACGCATGTAAACATAGCCATACCCACTGTGGAAATGTAAACTAAATGCTTACTGTTGTGTTCTCTTGTATCACTTCCTATTGTGTGTATCAACCCACCACTCCTTTCTTCTTTTTTATTGACTTTATTTATTTTTCCTCCTTTTTCTATTCGTCTATCCGTCATATAGCTCTGTCGTCCTCCGCATTTACCACAATTAAATTACACTCGCTCAAAATGTATTATATAAGCAAACACCCCTCACCCAAATACTCCCTAATTATATGCTTGTTAGAGATTTCTACTACTTATACTTATAGTGCACGTTTGCTCTCACACACACGCACACACACACATTTGAGTGGTGTTAGATCCAGGGGAAAAAAACATAACATTATTAGACATTTGAATAATATTCAAGTGGAAGAGTGAATTTTACACTCCATGTTTCCATTACTGACTTAGAGGGCAAATACGTAATTCTTTATTTTTCTCTGGCAGACTGCTAAAGTAGTCACGCGGGGGGAAAAAATATTTCCTATTCAGAAGGAGATATTATTAGAACTGGATCTGGAGAACAAAATCAGACTTGTAGAAATAGCTTGTGCTAACTGACAAGACAAACACAATTTGAGTAAATGAAGAAAATGCTGTTGCAGCTACCGGGCGTCCACAAGTGTCGCTGTTTAATAACAGCAGTGGGGTCTTTAACGCACGCCAAGGACTCCACGGGAGAAAATGAGTCGATGCCGCCCGGCGAGGGGGTCGGCGTGATAATGGAGCTCTGTGCGCAGACACAACGGCCTCTGGCGTTGGCGGTTGCCTCTTCGCGGGGCTTCCAGACAAGCCTCTGTTGCGGTCAAAGTTCTAGATTTGATATGCAACAGCAGCCTGCTTTTTTTAAAAGGGATGAATTGTGCAGCGTAGCTTAGCCCTCACTCTACATGTCAAAATATCCCGGACAAAACGAGCATCTTGCTGCGTCATCCTGGCGCCGTTGTCAGGTCAGCTTTAGTCGGTCCCGATCCATCTGCGGTCCCCTCCAAGGTTTCTCATTGTCATCCCATTGGGTTGAGTTTTTTTCTTGCCCTGATGTGGGATCTGAGCCGAGGATGTCGTTGTGGCTTGTGCAGCCCTTTGAGACACTCGTGATTTAGGGCTATATAAGTAAACATTGATTGTCTGTAGCGAGCAGGGGCGTGTCCTGGCATGCTGCCAACAAATATGCTGGCAGAACTTGCTGCCGCGCCGTGACACGAATAACACAAAATTGCCATGAGGGCGGTTTTTTCTTTTTCTTTAAAACTGTCGTCGATCCAAAAAATAGAGATTCAAGTGTTGAAATTAAAAATAGTAAACACTTTTATGAGTAGGGACCTTTTGGGTCTTCAGGACCTCTAGTCTGATTTTTTTGTTACTGTCATTGTTCAAAAAAATAATGATTTGAAAAACAATCCAATCCAATCCACTTTATTTATATAGCACATTTACACAACAAGAATGTTTCCAAAGTGCTGCACAGCCATGTTAAAAACAATATTAAAAACAATGTTATGCTACACCAATGACTGAATAAAAACAAAGACTAAATGAATAGAAAACCAATACAAAAACAATATAAAAAAATAAATATGAATGAAAACAATGTTGTTATGAATTCGTTACTTATTTTGCTTCACATCAAATAATCCATTTTGAAAAAAGTTGTGGGGGAAATATTGCATATTTTGTGCTTTTGCCATAAAACAGGGCATATATGGCAACAGATCTGTAGATATTTATGATAAGTAAAAGTTTTTTAAAAAATCTGTATATGACTTATTTTTAACACTTTAATGACTGAGATCCTGTGGGGTCCCGGGAACTTGAACATTCACCAAAATGAAGCGGAGCCCTGTTAGTCACAATAAATATTGTATTGTTTTTAAAAATGTCAAAATTGCCCCCGCATGCATTGATTTTTTAGTGTGTGGCCCTGACTGGAAAAAGTTTGGACACCCCTGATCAGGGCCGGCCCGTGGCATAGGCCGTATAGGCAAATGCTAAGGGCGCCGTCCATCAGGGGGCGCCACGCCAGTGCCACAAATGTTGGAGAAGAAAGAAAAAAAAAAAGTTGGTACTATTATTTCTAAATACAAAAAATAATCCCACGTTAATTAAAATGCAAAGTAAAGCCTATTTAATAGAAATATTATTTGTTACAACATTACACCCCCCCCCCCTCCCCCCGCACGGTGCGCTCCCTCCCTTCCCTCCCTTCAACACAAGATGTCAAAACGGCCAAAACCGTCAGGTGCCCAGGGAAGAAAAAAGAGAAAAGAATAGGAGGAGAAACGAGAAAAAGACAGAGGTAGCAGGTAGGTAACGTTAGCCTACATGAAATTATTTGTCTGTTACAGAATGTGATAGTAACCTGGCTTTTTTAGCATAAACTAATGTTACATGATTCGGCAATTGCTAATCAATAAATAGCTAGTTCTGTTTTAACGTCGGGTTAATATTGTGGAGGGGGCTAAATTGTTATAGAAAATAATAATGTAACGTTAGGTAATTACAGTACTCCCACCTTACATTCCTCAGGGACATTTCTATTAG
>NC_084753.1:38004310-38006810 GCF_033978785.1 Entelurus aequoreus
ATTCTTAAATATGTTGTCTATAGTAGAGTGAAATGTCTTGTGAGGATGAAAACAAGACAGTGTCAGACACACAATATTTATGAGAGGTTGATGTTCCTCTCAGTGTGTAACAATGTGTATCAACATGTTTACACAAAACTCACACAGTCACCAAATATATTTTACATTCTAATCAAAATAATTCATCGTTTCATGGCTAATAACACTTCCTGATTCTGACCTGCATGCATCAGAAAGTGAAAGTAAACTTTTATTGTCAATCATCTTTCAATAAACAAAGTAGTCAACAGTTGATTTATTAAAGGCCTACTGAAATGACATTTTTTATTTAAACGGGGATAGCAGATCCATTCTATGTGTCATACTTGATAATTTTGCGATATTGCCATATTTTTGCAGAAAGGATTTAGTAGAGAACAACGACGATAAAGGTCGCAACTTTTGGTCGCTGATAAAAAAAAGCCTTGCCTGTACCGGAAGTAGCGTGACGTCACCGGAGGAAGGACTCCTCACATTTCCCCATTGTTTACAATGCAGCGAGAGACATTCGGACCGAAAAAGCGACGATTACCCCATTAATTTGAGCGAGGATGAAAGATCCGTGGATGAGGAAAGTGAGAGTGAAGGATTGCAGTGCAGGATGTATCTTTTTTCGCTCTGACCGTAACTTAGGTACAAGGGTTCATTGGATTCCACACTTTCTCCTTTTTCTATTGTGGATCACGGATTTGTATTTTAAACCACCTCGGATACTATATCCTCTTGAAAATGAGAGTCGAGAACGCGAAATGGACATTCACAGTGACTTTTATCTCCACGACAATACATCGGCGAAGCTCTTTAGCTACTGAGCTAACGTGATAGAATCGGGCTCAAATGCAGATAGAAACAAAATAAATAAATCCCTGACTGGAAGGATAGACAGAAGATCAACAATACTATTAAACCATGGACATGTAAATACACGGTTAATAATTCCCAGCTTGGCGAAGCTTAACAATGCTGTTGCTAATGACGCCATTGAAGCTAACTTAGCAACGGGACCTCTACAGAGCTATGCTAAAAACTAGCGCTCCACCTACGCCAGCCAGCCCTCATCTGTTTAACACCCGTGCTCACCTGCGTTCCAGCGATCAACGGAAGGACGAAGGACTTCACCCGATCATCCGTGTGGTCAGCGGCTAGCGTCGGCTAGCGCGTCTGCTATCCAAGTCAAAGTCCTCCTGGTTGTGTTGCTACAGCCAGCCGCTAATACACCGATCCCACCTACAACTTTCTTCTTTGCAGTCTTCATTGTTCATTAAACAAATTGCAAAAGATTCACCAACACAGATGTCCAGAATACTGTGGAGTTTTGAGATGAAAACAGAGCTTTTTTGTATTGGATTCAATGGGGTACCAATACTTCCGTTTCAATGATTGACGTCACGCGCAAACGTCATCATATATAGACGTTTTCAACCGGAAGTTTAGCGGGAAATTTAAAATTGCACTTTATAAGTTAACCCGGCCATATTGGCATGTGTTGCAATGTTAAGATTTCATCATTGATATATAAACTATCAGACTGCGTGGTCGGTAGTAGTGGCTTTCAGTTGGCCTTTAAAAGAACATAAAGGTGACGGACTTTCCTTCAGTGTGTCGTAGATCAGAAGTTCTTAACATTTTTGACTTCAAGGCCCAACTTTTCCAATACAGAGGGGCCCACTCAGATATCAACACTGAATTAGTGATCTAATTTAAAAAAAATTGTATTCAGTAATTATATCTAACCTACTTACAGTTTAACAGGATAAACCTTGTCAAATGATACAGTATGAAACCACGTATTAATCACAGAGATTAATGTCAAGGCTTAGGTCAAGCTGATTAGAAAAAAAAACATACTAATCAAATATACTTACATATATGCACACTCCTGGCATTCTCTCGATGAGCTTCAAGAGGTAGTCAACTGAAATGCTTGTAGCTCATGGAGAGAATGCCAAGAGTGTGCAAAGCCGTAATCAGAGCAAAGGGTGGCTATTTTGAAGAAACTAGCATATACAACATGTTTTCAGTTATTTCACCTTTTTTTTAAGTACATAACTCCACATGTGTTCATTCATAGTTGTGATGCCTTCAGTGACAATCTACAATGTAAGTAATCATGAAAATAAAAATAAAAAACTGAAGGAGAAGGTGTGTCCAAACTTTTGGCCTGTACTGTACGTTCTACGTATTCCCATCACACTCTACAAAAATGTTTATTTAATGGACTACATAATATTTACCATGTCTGAGTTCAAATGGGCTTGTTTTGTTTTTGTCCTTCAGACGTCCAGCAGCTGACTGGACGTCAAGAAGGTCCCGCTCAGCCGCTGGGGAGAAGCTGCACTTTGAGGCAGGAGGATCCACAACGCCCCCATTTTAAAGAGGAAGACCAGGAACCAACTGCACATATCAAGGAGAAACAGGAGGAACCACAGTCCCCCCACATTAAAGAGGAAGAGGAGGAAGT
>NC_084753.1:38011810-38034310 GCF_033978785.1 Entelurus aequoreus
AAATCAACTTTTACCTTGCGAATCAGTTTTTACCTTGAAAATCAGTTTTTACCTTGAAAATCAACTTTTACTTTTAAAATCAGTTTTTACCTTGAAAATCAGTTTTTGCCTTGAAAATCAATTTTTACCTTGAAAATCCCTTGAAAATCAGTTTTTACCTTGAAAATCAGTTTTTGCCTTGAAAATAAACTTTTGCTCTGAAAATCAGTTTTTACCTTGAAAATCCCTTGAAAATCAGTTTTGCCTTGAAAATAAAATTTTGCTTTGAAAATCAGTTTTTACCTTGGAAATCAGTTTTTACCTTGAAAATCCCTTGAAAATCAGTTTTTACCTTGAAAATCAGTTTTTACCTTGAAAATCAGTTTTTACCTTGAAAATCACTTGAAAATCAGTTTTTGCCTTGAAAATAAACTTTTGCCTTGAAAATCAGTTTTTACCTTGAAAATCAGTTTTTACCTTGAAAATCAGTTTTTACCTTGAAAATCCCTTGAAAATCAGTTTTTGCCTTGAAAACAAACTTTTGCTTTGAAAATCAGTTTTTACCTTGAAAATCAGTTTTTACCTTGAAAATCCCTTGAAAATCTGTTTTTACCTTGAAAATCAGTTTTTACCTTGAAAATCAGTTTTTACTTTGAAAATAAATTTTTACCTTTAAAATCAACTTTTACCTTGAAAATTCGTTTTTTCCTTGAAAATGAACTTTTACCTTGAAAATCAGTTTTTTCCTTGAAAATCAACTTTTACCTTGAATATAAACTTTTACCTTGAAAATTAGTTTTTTCCTTGAAAATCAACTTTTACTTTGAAAATCATTTTTTACCTTGAAAATCCATTTTTGCCTTGAAAATAAACTTTTGCTTTGAAAATCAGTTTTTGCCTTGAAAATAAACTTTTGCTTTTAAAATCAGTTTTTACCTTGAAAATCAGTTTTTACCTTGAAAATCAGTTTTTGCCTTGAAAATAAACTTTTGCTTTGAAAATCAGTTTTTACCTTGAAAATCAGTTTTACCTTGAAAATCAGTTTTTTACCTTGAAAATCAACTTTTACCTTGAAAATCAACTTTTACCTTGAAAATTTTTTTTCCTTGAAAAGTTGTTTTTTCCTTGAAAATCAACTTATACCTTGAAAATGTATTTTTCCCCTTGAAAATCAACTTTTACCTTGAAAATCAGTTTTTGCCTTGAAAATCAGTTTTTGCCTTGAAAATCCGTTTTTGCCTTGAAAATAAACTTTTGCTTTGAAAATCAGTTTTTACCTTGAAAATCAGTTTTTGCTTTGAAAATCAGTTTTTGCCTTGAAAATAAACTTTTGCTTTGAAAATCAGTTTTTACCTTGAAAATCAGTTTTTGCTTTGAAAATCAGTTTTTGCCTTGAAAATCAGTTTTTACCTTGAAAATCAGTTTTTGCCTTGAAAATCAGTTTTTACCTTGAAAATCCCTTGAAAATCAGTTTTTACCTTGAAAATCCCTTGAAAATCAGTTTTTACCTTGAAAATCAGTTTTTGCCTTGAAAATCAATTTTTACCTTGAAAATCAGTGTTTGCCTTGAAAATCAGTTTTTACCTTGAAAATCAGTTTTTACCTTGAAAATCACTTGAAAATCAGTTTTTGCCTTGAAAATAAACTTTTGCCTTGAAAATCAGTTTTTACCTTGAAAATCAGTTTTTACCTTGAAAATCAGTTTTTACCTTGAAAATCCCTTGAAAATCAGTTTTTACCTTGAAAATCAGTTTTTACCTTGAAAATCAGTTTTTACTTGAAAATCACTTGAAAATCAGTTTTTGCCTTGAAAATAAACTTTTGCCTTGAAAATCAGTTTTTACCTTGAAAATCAGTTTTTACCTTGAAAATCAGTTTTTACCTTGAAAATCCCTTGAAAATCAGTTTTTGCCTTGAAAACAAACTTTTGCTTTGAAAATCAGTTTTTACCTTGAAAATCAGTTTTTACCTTGAAAATCCCTTGAAAATCTGTTTTTACCTTGAAAATCAGTTTTTACCTTGAAAATCAGTTTTTACTTTGAAAATAAATTTTTACCTTTAAAATCAACTTTTACCTTGAAAATTCGTTTTTTCCTTGAAAATGAACTTTTACCTTGAAAATCAGTTTTTTCCTTGAAAATCAACTTTTACCTTGAATATAAACTTTTACCTTGAAAATTAGTTTTTTCCTTGAAAATCAACTTTTACTTTGAAAATCATTTTTTACCTTGAAAATCCATTTTTGCCTTGAAAATAAACTTTTGCTTTGAAAATCAGTTTTTGCCTTGAAAATAAACTTTTGCTTTTAAAATCAGTTTTTACCTTGAAAATCAGTTTTTACCTTGAAAATCAGTTTTTGCCTTGAAAATAAACTTTTGCTTTGAAAATCAGTTTTTACCTTGAAAATCAGTTTTACCTTGAAAATCAGTTTTTACCTTGAAAATCAACTTTTACCTTGAAAATCAACTTTTACCTTGAAAATTTTTTTTCCTTGAAAAGTTGTTTTTTCCTTGAAAATCAACTTATACCTTGAAAATGTATTTTTCCCCTTGAAAATCAACTTTTACCTTGAAAATCAGTTTTTGCCTTGAAAATCAGTTTTTGCCTTGAAAATCCGTTTTTGCCTTGAAAATAAACTTTTGCTTTGAAAATCAGTTTTTACCTTGAAAATCAGTTTTTGCTTTGAAAATCAGTTTTTGCCTTGAAAATAAACTTTTGCTTTGAAAATCAGTTTTTACCTTGAAAATCAGTTTTTGCTTTGAAAATCAGTTTTTGCCTTGAAAATCAGTTTTTACCTTGAAAATCAGTTTTTGCCTTGAAAATCAGTTTTTACCTTGAAAATCCCTTGAAAATCAGTTTTTACCTTGAAAATCCCTTGAAAATCAGTTTTTACCTTGAAAATCAGTTTTTGCCTTGAAAATCAATTTTTACCTTGAAAATCAGTTTTTGCCTTGAAAATCAGTTTTTGCCTTGAAAATAAACTTTTGCTTTGAAAATCAGTTTTTACCTTGAAAATCAACTTTTACCTTGGAAATCTGTTTTTGCCTTGAAAATCAACTTTTACCTTGAAAATCAGTTTTTGCCTTGAAAATCAGTTTTTGCCTTGAAAATCAGTTTTTGCCTTGAAAATTACTGTGCACAATTTAATATCTCCGCCCGCACCTTCTCCTCTTTGTGCTGATAACACGGTGAGCCCGCTAGTCTCGCTACACCATCTAGGACAGAGCTGGGCAAATATTGGGACTAGGGGGGCCACATTGAGAGAAAAACTATGTGTCTGCGGGGCCAATGTGTATGTGTGTATAAATACATTTAGCTGTAAAAATCTGCTGTACAGTTGATTTTCAAGGCAAAAACTGATTTTCAAGGTAAAAACTGATTTTCAAGGTAAAAGTTGATTTTCAAGGCAAAAACTGATTTTCAAGGTAAAAACTGATTTTCAAGGTAAAAACTGATTTTCAAGGTAAAAGTTGATTTTCAAGGCAAAACTGATTTTCAAGGCAAAAAACTGATTTTCAAGGTAAAAACTGATTTTCAAGGTAAAGTTGATTTTCAAGGCAAAAACTGATTTTCAAGATAAAAGTTGATTTTCAAGGCAAAAACTGATTTTCAAGGTAAAAACTGATTTTGAAGGTAAAAGTTGATTTTCAAGGCAAAAACTGATTTTCAAGGTAAAAACTGATTTTCAAGGTAAAAGTTGATTTTCAAGGCAAAAACTGATTTTCAAGGTAAAAGTTTTTGCCTTGAAAATCAACTTTTACCTTGAAAATCAGTTTTTGCCTTGAAAATCAACTTTTACCTTGAAAATCAGTTTTTACCTTGAAAATCAGTTTTTGCCTTGAAAATCAACTGTACAGCAGATTTTTACAGCTAAATGTATTTATACACACATACGCATTGGCCCCGCAGACACATAGTTTTTCTCTCAATGTGGCCCCCTAGTCCAAACATTTGCCCAGCTCTGTCCTAGATGGTGTAGCGAGACTAGCGGGCTCACCGTGTTATCGGCACAAAGAGGAGAAGGTGCGGGCGGAGATTTTAAATTGTGCACATTAATCCTACAAGCTGGGCAAGCTTAGAACAGAGTGATCGTTCTATACTCAAGGTGTGATTAATCTTCCCTCATATATGACATGTCTGAGTTCAAATGTATTTGTTTTGTTTGTGTTCCGCAGAATTCCTGCAGCTGTTTGGTCGTCAAAAAGAGCTGTTTCCCAAGTCGCTGGAGGGGAGATCCACTTTGAAGCAGGAGGAGCCGCAACCCCCCCACCTTAAAGAAGAAGAGGAGGAATTGTGGCTCACTCGGGAGGGAGATTGTCTTGTAGGGCAGGAGGAGGCTGATCTCACCAAGTTTCCACTGACTATTATTTCTGTGAAGACTGAAGACCATGAAGACAAACCACCTGAGTCCTCACAGCTTCTTCACAGTCCAAGTGAGGAGGACAGAGATGTGGAATCGTCCAGCAGCAGCTCAACTCAACACATGACAACAGAAGCTGATGGAGACCACTGTGGAGGATCACAAGCAGACAAGCTCTTAGCTCCACTATCAGATAGTGACGACACTACGTCACCCGTTAATGTAAATATGGAATCACACTCCGGAGAAAAACCTTTTAGTTGTTCAGCATGTGATAAAAAATTCTCCAACAAAAGTAATATGCAAAAACACATGAGGACACACACAGGAGAAACTCCCTACAATTGTACCGTTTGTGCGAAAGGCTTTGTTATAAACGCTGACTTGACTCGACACATGCGGACGCACACCGGAGAAAAACCTTTTATTTGCTCAAACTGCGGCAAAAGGTTTTCCCAAAGTGGAACATTGCTGTCACACATGAGAACGCACACAGGAGAAAAACCCTTCACTTGCTCAAACTGTGGCAAACGTTTTTCTCAAAGCGGAACATTGCTGTCACACATGAAAACACACACTGGAGAAAAGATTTTCAGTTGTTCAGTTTGTGATAAAAGATTCTCTGACAAACGCAATATGCAAACACACATGCGCACGCACACGGGAGAAAAACCTTTCAGTTGTTCTGTGTGCGCGAAAGGCTTTGTGGTGAACTCTAAGTTGACTCTGCACATGCGGACTCACACAGGAGAAAAACCTTTCAATTGCTCAAACTGCGGCAAAACGTTCTCTCAACGGGGAACAATGCTGTCACACATGAGAACACACACGGGAGAAAAGCTTTTCAGTTGTTCAGTGTGCAGTAAAAGATTCTCTAACAAACGCAATATGCAAACACATATTAGATCACACACGGGAGAAAAACCTTTCAGTTGTTCAGTGTGTGGCAAAAGGTTCTCTAACAAAAATGATATGCAAACACACATGAGAACACACACAGGAGACGCTCCCTATAGTTGTTCTGTTTGTTCAAAAGGTTTTGTTAGAACCTGTGACTTGAATCGACACGTGCGGACACACACGGGAGAAAAGCCTTTCAATTGCTCGGACTGTGGGAAAAAGTTCTCTCAAAGGGGAACAATGCGGTCACACATGAGAACGCACACGGGAGAAAAACCTTTCTGTTGTTCAGTGTGCGACGAAAGATTCTCCAACAAAAGTAATATGCAAAGACACATGAGAACACACAATGGCGAATAAATGTTCGTTATTCGAAGTCCTTCTTGGATGAACTCTAAAGAGTCACTAAAGGTCTACTGCACGCCTTTTTCTTAAGTCCGGACTTTACCCCGATCCATATTGCGAAGCATGTTAGTCTGGACCCAGTTAGGACCCAGCCAGCCCACCTTATTTTCTTTTAGGTACAGATGGGAGAAGAAATCATTAGATGGATTTTAATGTTGAATACCTCTCACTATTATGTTAGATCCACTATGGACTGGACTTTCACAATATTATGTCAGACTCACTCGACATCCATTGCTTTCAGTCGCCCCTAGGGGGGGTTACCCACATATGCGGTCCTCTCCAAGGTTTCTCATAGTCATTCACATCGAAGTCCCACTGGGGTGAGTTTTCCTTGCCTGTATGTGGGCTCTGTACCGAGGATGTCGTTGTGGCTTGTGCAGCCCTTTGAGACACTTGTGATTTGGGGCTATATAAATAAACATTGATTGATGAATACAGTGATTTTAGTTATGATTCACAGCGATCCATTAAAGATAACTTAAATATTGGAATGGGTTTGAGCCTTTACTTGTTATATTGCATGCTGGAAGCCAATGTACTTGGAAAAGTTTGGTGCTTTTAGTGTCAGAGCACTTCATACAAAAAATCCCTTTGCAATAAAAAGGGTATATGAGATTATTCTGGAAAGGATGCACAGGACGAAGGTGAAGACGAGCACCATCTCTTCAAGGCCAAAAACACAAAATGAAAGGCATCAACAAGTTCATCAACAGACGCTCCCTTTCAATCTCCCTTATCTCTCCCGCCTGCTTCTTGGTTTTGTCTTAACATTCTCCTAACCTCTTTTGCATTGCTCTTTCAAATCTTTCAAATCTCTTAACGAAATTTACAAGATCTCGGGTTCGGGGTTGGAGGGACCTGCCTCTCCAGACCGACCAGCTGTTGCTGGACGCACGACGGACTCTTGGGAGATGAGAAGTGTCGCTTTTCTGGCGACCTTTTCTGTCAAGGCTGTTGAAGATGTCTACCTATTTGACGCCATGACAACAGGAGTAAGTGTCGACAAATTGGAAGACACTGGCAGCCGTTCGAAGTACCCCGAAGCTGCCATAAATGATTGGAGGATGCGGGCAGAACTCCGAGTTTGGACTAAATCGCAAACTTGACAACATCTCGGGGACGCCTTCTGCTCTGCATGACGAAGTATGATGAATTTGAAAACCTGGACATAGACAATTTGAGTGTAATGTTTAAATGTGTTTTATAGGCTTTCTCAAACACAAACATTCTAATCTGGATAGTTTTTTTCCCCTGGCTGCTAGTGAACTGGCCTGGTCGTTGCTCCGAGACTCTCCTAAAGAACAGAGACACTCTGCAGGCTTATATACACATATGTATCCACGTAAAATACATGCCTTGCCTTTGACGCTTCACCCCACATGGTTTGATGGAAAACGGAGCAGCACCCCTAACAGCTGGCATGCCCGTACCCTTCCCCCTCATGCAAGTCTTGAGTTGTATGCCCTACTACTGTATGTATATATGCTTTGCTATAGAGGCTTATTCTGGTCTCTAGCTAAACACAACCACCCCACTTGGAGTTTAGCTTGGGACTTGCTTTTTTCTCTTCTTCCCCCGCCCCTATGTTTACCATTTTCCCACCTTTACGGGGCACCCACCAGCATTCCTGTTCGGTCTTCCCTGCACAATGCATGTCTGCTCTTGAAAGGGTCTGTGCTGAAAATGTAATTTTGTTGTACTTTATACGTGCAATGACAATAAAGTGCCGTCCTATCCTCGACCAGTGTTTCTTAACCAGTGGTCCGTATAGGTTCTATTCAGTCATGTGACTTTTATACGGATTTAAGTGAAGTGGTGGGCCACCAAAACCAACATGGCTACCGCGCAGCAAACAGAGCGCGCACTATCTGCGTATGCAAGGGGCCTAGATCTTACCACCAAAAGCAGATACAAGCAAAAAAATCGAACTATGCAATGGGATTTACCCCTATACTTTTATCAAAAAAGATAGATTTGTCGAGTGATATCAAGGATTATGTACCCAGACATGTCGAACTATCTAGTGCTCCAGATATCATTCTACATGACAAAACTAGCATGGAGGTCTACAATTTATTTGTGTGTGGCTGGGTCAAGAAACCTGGTATCAAGACTCTCCCGGATAAATATGCCTCGTTTTTGCTGGGGTAAGGTTGCATTTCGTGATTTCACTTCGCATTTACTGCCGTGTTTGTTGTTGTTGTTGCACGCGCCGTTTATGAGTAGCGTCTTTATTAAAATATAACTATAGATCTACACCCTCTCTGACACACTCTGCCTTCACAAGACCCAGAATAGCTCAGTGGTTAAGACTGTTGACTTAGAATGAAGGGTGCTGGGTTTGAATCCCAGTCTGGTTGACAGTATTTTGTTCCACCTCCATCATACTTTACTGAGCAAGATGTCCTCATTTACCTTTGTGTATGGAACAACATCTTCTCTTCCCAAGACCCAGGTTAGCCCAGTATTTAAAACTGTTGACTCAGATGAAAGGGTGCTAGGTTTGAATCCCACTGTGGTTGGCAGTGTTTTGTTCCAACTCCATCATACGTAATTGAGCCAGGAGTCGTTGATTACATTTGTGTTTGGAACAAAATCTTCAGTGGTTAAAACGGTTGACTCGGAATGTAGGGTGCTGTGTTCGTATCCCAGTCGGGTCGATGTGTAACTTACAGCACTCTGGCTGGAGGCATCAAGGTGACATATCTGGGTTTGAATCCCAGTTGGGTGGATTGGTATTCAGTTTGGTTTCACCTCCGTTGTAGTTTAACTGAAACAGGGTTCCCTAATTATATTTGTCATTGATTCCCGGAATCTTCTCTCAAGAAGACCCAGGATAGGTGAGTGGTTAAAGCCGTTGCCTACCCCAACAAGTGCTTCTGGGTTCGAACCCCCTGATGGACTGATAGGTGACTTACAAAACTCCACTTGGAAGTGTTACTAGTATTTTATCGCATCTCGATCATAGTTTACAGAGACAGGTTCACGATTAAATATGTCATTGGGGCCCGAAATCTGTCCTTAAGAAGACCCAAGGTAGCTCAGTGGTTAACACCAATAACTTGTAATGAAGGGTTACTGGGTTCATTTCCCAGTCAGGTTGAGCTGTAACTAGGGAAGCTCCAGTGGGAGAAGTTAAAGTTTTATATCATAGTTTACTGAGACAGGTTCTCAATTAAATATGTCATTGGGGCCCGAAATCTCCCTTTAAGGACACCAATGATAGCTAAAGGGGTTAAAGCAGCTCGATCCCAATCAAAGAGGACTAGGTTCAAATCCCAGTCAGATCGATCGGTAACTTGGAAACCTCAAGTGGCAGGAGTTAAAGTTTTATATCATAGTTTACTGAGACAGGTTCTCAATTAAATATGTCATTGGGGCCCGAAATCTAGTCTCAGCAGACCGCGGATAGCTGATTGGTTAAACAGCTAGCTCCCAATCAAAGGGTTCTGTGTTCAATCCCAGCCAGGTCGATCGGCTTGCCAAGCCAAAGTATGCAGGAGTGGGGGCGCCGGACAGTGTGGGGGTGTTTCACCTCCCCCACACAGAGTAAAGCTAAGTGGTAGCTGGTTAATTAACTTATAGTTAAAAAGGTAAGTACGGGTAATAATAACAAATAGTCTATAGTAGTCGATAACCTCGGGGGTTAGCTCCTCCTGTGTGCCGAGGCTAAAGTTGGTAAGTGTACCATCCTAATTCCTAGGCTGGGATGGGCGGGAATAGGAACATGGATAATTAATCATTGTAGGCATTTGACCAATCAGCTCTCCTGGGTCTAGACTAATTGACATAATTAAAAATTAATAATTTGATAATTCAAAAAATAAGGTTGATAAAAACAAATATGAAAAACATCTTTTTTTTAGAATAATTACCAAAAATTAGATAGTAGCCTTCCTTTAGTTATTCCACCATTGTTACTTTACTTCTATTCATTCTTGTCCTTTATTCATTGTTTCCCATTTGTTTTTTCTATTTGGTTTATTCATTATCCAACTAGAATTGTTTCTCTTTTTTTTTGTTACCCAATTGCAATTAGTCAGACCTAGGAGAGCTGATTGATCAACGCCCACAATGATTAATTATCCATGTTCCTGCCCATCCAGCCTAGGAATTACGATGGTACACTTACCAACTTTAGCCTCAGCACATCAGGAGGAGCTAACCCTTGACTTTTGGACTATCGACTATTTGGTATTACCCATACTTACCTTTTTAACTATGAGTTAATTAACCAGCGACCACTTAGCTTTACTCTGTGTGGGGGAGGTGAAACACCCCCACACTGTCCGGCGTCCCCACTCCTGCATACTTTGGCTTGGCAAGCCGATCAACCTGCCTGGGAATGAACCCAGAGCCCTTTGATTGGGAGCTAGCTGTTTAACCATTCAGCTATCCACGGTCTGTTGGAGCCTAGATTTTGGGCCCCAATGACATATTTAATTGAGAACCTGTCTCAGTAAACTATTATACAAAACTTTAACTCCTCCCGCTGCACCTTTCCTAGTTTCCGATCGATCGGACTGGGATTTGAACACAGTCCCCTTTGATTGCGAGGTAGCTGCTTTAACCATTGAGCCTTTTCTTGGTGTTCTTAAAGCGAGATTTCGGGCCCCAATGACATATTTAATTGAGAACCTGTCTCAGTAAACTACCATATAAAAGATTAATTCCTCTGGCTGGACCTTTCCTAGTTACTGTGTGACCTGACTGGAATTTGAACCCAGTCCTTTTTGAATGGGAGATTGCTGCTTTAACCACTCAGCTATCCCTAGTTTTCTGGAGCCAAGATTTCGGGCCCCAATGACATATTTAATTGAGAAGCTGTCTCACTAAATCACAATGATAGTGAAACAAAACACTAACCCTTTACTGGGATTAGAACTCAGTACCCCTTGCTTGGTGGCCAACGGTGTTAACCACTCAGCTATCCTGCCTCTCACGGACCTAGATTCCAGGCCCCAATGACAAATATAATCGAGGACCCGTCTTAGTAAACTACGATGGAGGTGAACCAAAACTCTGGAGCTGTGGTAATTTACTGATCAAGCTGACTGGGATTTGAACCCAGCTCTCTTTGATTGGGAGCAAGATGCTTTAATCACTCAACTACCCCTGGTTTTCTTCAGGGGGAGATTTTGGGCCCCAATGACATATTTAATTGAGAACCTGTCTATTTTTTTATTTTACTTGTGAATAGCGTCGCCATGGTAACACGAAATGTTCCCAACTAAAAGGTCCGCCATCGGTGCGACCGAGACCTTTCCGACCGTATAACATATGTGGGGGTTCGTTGGCCGATCCGTCTCGCATTAATCGTAAGAGAAATGTGCGGAACTATAATAGTAAAGTTTGAGGTATGAGCAATAATAATATGGGCTGCTTGTATTGCAAGCGCCCATTCACTGCTGCTTAACAGCATGTGAATGGGCGCTTGCATTGCAGCAGGCCCATAATAATGATAAAGTTTGAAGTATGAGCAAAAATAATATGGGTGCTCGCAATGCAAGCAGGCCCATAATAATGATTAAGTTTGAAGTATGAGCAATAATAACATGGGCGCTTGCAATGCAAGCAGGCCCATAATAATGATTAAGTTTGAAGTATGAGCAATAATAATATGGGCGCTTGCAATGCAAGCAGGCCCATAATAATGATAAAGTTTGAAGTATGAGCAATAATAATATGGGTGCTCGCAATGCAAGCAGGCCCATAATGATGATTAAGTTTGAAGTATGAGCAATAATAACATGGGCGCTTGCAATGCAAGCAGGCCCATAATAATGATTAAGTTTGAAGTATGAGCAATAATAATATGGGCGCTTGCATTGCAGCAGGCCCATAACAAAATACAAACTCAACAAATATTAACTATACATTTATTGTACCCAACTTTTGCTGAAGCATACATTGCTTATTGCAAAAAGGACATACATATAAATCAGTCACAAAATAATATGTATATTACAAAAGAGTGTAATATGCTTCTAAAGGTGGTCCAGAAGATGTTTCAAATGTGAACCAGTAAGTATGAACTAAGAGGGATTTATGAGAGTAAAGGTATGAACAAATGTGTATATCTCATAATGGAGTTTATCCATGGAATCATTTACAATTAGAATAAATGTGTGACGGTATCAAAACTTGGTGAGTGGATTTTTGTTCCTTTGCACTCTGAAATAAACTACATCTCCCAGAATCCTCTGCGCAGCGCGGGAGTGGCCAAGTAGGGGCGTCATAGGCAGGAAGTGAAGTGTGTACGTAGTAGGTAAGATGAATAGTTTTTTTTAGGACATTTAATCAGAATCGGTCTCTTTGTGTTATGTTGCTAACAAACAGAAAACATAACCTCTTTGGCGGAGGTAAGAAAGTCTGCGTTCTGCGTCTGCTCACACACATCAGTTTGTGAGGTATTTACATTACTAAAAGTTAGATTGTTAGTTAACTTTTCTGAGAAACAGCATATTCCAGACTGCAATTAACATGTCCACTGTGGAGGACACTGCTCCTCATCAAGTAAAAGTTCAAAGACACTAAAGTGAACATTAGTGTTTTGCACTGGAGGTGTACATTGTCACTTTAAAGACACGCAAATGTAATGTTTTTAAATATTTGCTTGAAACTGTGGATATTCCTGCACAATTATTTGCACTTAAAAATACTTGTTTGTAGTAATAAATATGATTAGAACCTTTAAGCATTATGTTTGTGTTCTATTACAATAAGTGTTTTTTTTTTATTAAACATTCCTGCTTCTTCATTTTACACAATTTATCATTTTTAAGTCTTTTTTTTTTTTTTGGACATATACCACAATAGTATTGTACCATGGCCTTAATACCGTGATATCTAACCGTGAGATTTTGATACTGTTACATCCCTAACAACATCAAATCTACAAATAGTAAAAGGATATTAAGTAAATTGTGTTACGCACACAACGATGATGTCACACATGTTATGTGTGCTGATGTCGATAAAAAGTCAAAGTTATATAAATATATATATATTTTGTACAGTTAATTTAAAATCCTGCATCTTCATTTGCTGCTGCTGTTCTCACCTGCACACTTGTGTTTCTTACACTGGTACTTATAAGAGAATCTTTCACCACAAAGATCGCAACTCAACACTTTCTCTCCGGTGTGTGTTCTCATGTGTCTGACGAGTGTTGACCGGTCACAAAAGCCTTTGTTGCAGTTTGAACAGGAATACGGTTTTTCACCGGTGTGTATCCTCATGTGCACTTTCAAATTTTGCCTCGTTACAAAACCTTTACCGCAGATTGAGCACGGAAAAGGTTTTTCTCCGGTGTGCATTCTCATGTGTACTTTCAAATACTGTCTCTGCACAAAGTCTTTACCACAGACTGAACAGGTAAAAAGGTTTTCCCCGGTGTGTATTCTCATGTGTACTTTCAAATTGTGTCTTTGTACAAAACTTTTACCACATACTAAGCAGGAAAAAGGTTTTTCTCCGGTGTGTATTTGCGTGTGTTCTTTCAACACATGTTTTCGTGCAAAACATTTACCACATTCTGAGCAGGAATAAGGTTTTTCTCCGGTGTGCGCTCTCATGTGTGTTTTCAGACAAGAACGGTAACTGAAAGTTTTGTCGCAGAGAGAACATGTCAGGTGTGTGTTGTCAGTGTGACATGTCTTATCATCTTTAGAGTCTTCATCATCAGTGTCAGGAGAGTGTGACGTTGTGTCCTCACTATCTGATAGTGGAGCTAAGAGCTTGTCTGCTTGTGATCCTCCACAGTGGTCTCCATCAGCTTCTGTTGAGCTGCTGCTTGGAGGCTCCGCCTCTCTCCTCTCCTCACTTTCACCTTTGACCTCATCATCTTCACTCTTCACAGGGACACCAGTCACTGGGAACTCCTCCAACCATTCAAGATGCTCTCCCTCCTGACTGATGCTGTGTTCCTCCTCTTCCATTTTAAGCTGAGGGGTCTGTGGCGCCTCGTCTTCCTCTTTAACGTAGGGGGGCTGTGGCTCCTCCTGCTCCATCTTGAAGCTCCGCTCCTGTTGCTCAGGGAGATGATGTTCCTGACAGACATCTGCAGGACACAAGAAGACAAACATGTGCGTTTGAAACGTCCAGCTTTGCTCAGTCACATTAGGTCATTCAGTACGTTTACATGTACTAAGGAAAACCAAGTTGTTGTATGAACTGTGGGGGACAAACACGCCACTCTTTATAACATTATACACAGGAAAAGAAAACCAAGGGATGGGCGATATGGCCTAAAATTTATATTGCGATATATTAAATATAGAAGTGATAATAGAACAATTTTAAAACAGGTTACAAAGGCTCCTAATTGAGTTGTTGACATATGCAGTAACATATTACAACATTATTCCCAGTTGTATTATTTTCTTTTAGTAATCTATTTGTTCATTTTACTGTTAAAACCTGGTTACGTTCTGTTGTAACATGTTCCTATCTACACGTCTGTTAAAATGTAATAAGCACTTAATCTTCTGTTGTTTGGATACTTTACATTAGTTTTGGGCGATACTACAAATTTGAGTATCGATCCAATACCAAGTAATTACAGGGGCAGTATTGGTCATACCAATGCTGACACTTCATATTTTCTAAATGAGTGGTTCTTGAACTTTTTCCACCAAGTACAACCTCTCCAAGCTCTCCCGGTACCGTCATAATGACACAAAATACAGTAGCGTAGTAGGCCTAAGTATTCATTAAAAACACATTGGTTTTATTTAGCAAGTATTTTCAATCCTTTTTGATAGAGATGGCCGATAATATCGGTCTGCCGATATTATCGGCCGATAAATGCGTTAAAATGTAATATCGGAAATTATCGGTATCGTTTTTTTTATTATCAGTATCGTTTTTTTTTAATTTTTTTTTTATTTATTTTTTTTATATTAAATCCACATAAAAAACACAAGATACACTTACAATTAGTGCACCAACCCAAAAAACCTCCCTCCCCCATTTACACTCATTTACACTCATTCGCACAAAGGGGTTGTTTCTTTCTGTTATTAATATTCTGGTTCCTACATTATATATCAATATATATCAATACAGTCCGCAAGGGATACAGTCCGTAAGCACACATGATTGTGCGTGCTGCTGCTCCACTAATAATACTAACTAGAGATGTCCGATAATATCGGTCTGCCGATATTATCGGCCGATAAATGCGTTAAAATGTAATATCGGAAATGATCGGTATCGTTTTTTTTATTATCAGTATCGTTTTTTGGGGTTTTTTTTATTAAATCCACATAAAAAACACAAGATACACTTACAATTAGTGCACCAACCCAAAAAACCTCCCTCCCCCATTTACACTCATTCACACTCATTCACACAAAAGGGTTGTTTCTTTCTGTTATTAATATTCTGGTTCCTACATAATATATCAATATATATCAATACAGTCCGCAAGGGATACAGTCCGTAAGCACACATGATTGTGCGTGCTGCTGCTCCACTAATAATACTAACCTTTAACAGTTAATTTTACAAATTTTCATTAATTACTAGTTTCAATGTAACTGTTTTTATATTGTTTTACTTTCTTTTTTTATTCAATAATTTTTTTTAAATTTATTTATCTTATTTTATTTGATTCATTTTTTTAAAAAGTACCTTATCTTCACTATACCTGGTTGTCCAAATTAGGCATAATAATGTGTTAATCCCACCACTGTATATATCGGTTGATATCGGTATCGGTTGATATCGGTATCGGTAATTAAAGAGTTGGACAATATCGGCTGATCGGATATCGGCAAAAAGCCATTATCGGACATCCCTAATTTTTGACCGAGGTCCCATTACACACAGTTTGAACAATAACACTGTATTTGAATATAGAAAAGTAAAACACTGTACTTTAATCAAGTGATTCTTTGGCGTAGCATTAGATGGATCACTGTTCTAAATCATCGAATTATTCTATTTTTGGTCACAATTATAATATATATATATATATATATATATATATATATATATATATATATATATATATATATATATATATATATATATATATATATATATATATATATATATATATATATATATATCGATAATTATTAATATTTTTCATGACCTATCGAATATAGGAACCACAGCTATCAAGGCAGAAAGTAGAGAAAATGTCAACACAACTATGGAAAACAATCAATGTTGTAAAATCCCATTGAAAAGGTAACACTAACCTCTAAAAAATTAAGGCGCAAAAATAAGGAATATGTAAGAAATCCTTAATAAAGTGTAAGAAAATATAGGAAAGCGTGAAAATGTAAACATGGAGAAACCTGAAAATAACTATTCTCCGCAGGTTTAGTGCTAGGAAGTTACGCGGTCTGTGTAACATTTAGGTACGTTGGTCAGTTATTCTTATTCAAGTACGGAAAGAAACTTATGTTATGCAGTAATTATTATCTGAATAGCATTGGTTTGGTATAAACAGAAACGTATGTTTGTACAGTGAATGTATATGTACAGTATGTGTATATGTATGTTTGTACAGTGAATGTATATGTACAGTATGTGTATATGTATGTTTGTACAGTGAATGTATATGTACAGTATGTGTATATGTATGTTTGTACAGTGAATGTATATGTACAGTATGTGTATATGTATGTTTGTACAGTGAATGTGTATGTACAGTATGTGTGTACATATGTTTGTACAGTGAATGTACATGTACAGTATGTGTATATGTATGTTTGTACAGTGAATGTATATGTACAGTATGTATATATGTACAGTATGTGTATATGTATGTTTGTACAGTGAATGTATATGTACAGTGTGTGTATATGTGTTTGTACAGTGAATGTATATGTACAGTGTGTGTATATGTATGTTTGCAATGCCACTTCTAAGTCAGCAATCCTCGCCTCCATGGCGGCAAAGAGGCTAAGTCTATTACAAGTATCACTGGAGGACAAGGACTAGCTAAACATGCTCAACCCCACACTGTAGAAGGATATGCTAACTGCTAAGCTAAAGCTCTTAAATGTAAACAAAGATGGGCAGAATGATACCAATATCGATAGTAACGATACCAAGTACAATGTATAATGTACAGTAGGTGTTTTAGCATCATTTGACACGGACTTGTCCAGGATTTTCCACTTTTTCATTATTTTTCCATTCCCTTTCGTCACAATGTTTACAAACGCTGTCCTCCACACTGTCTTTTGAGGCCTTTCAAGGAAGATATTTCAATAGAATTTAAGACATCCTAAGGCCTTAAATTGAAATGATTAGATGTACGACTTGAAGTCTATGAGCATGAACTGATGAAGACTACTTGGATGAGAGGCCAAACGTCTTCTAAGACAAAGTGAACAGTCCAGTTGTGATGGACTGAATGCCCTGAGAATAAAATGATATGTGGATGTTGTGCTTACTTGGACTGTGATGAAGCTGTGAGGACTCAGGTGGTTTGTCTTCATGCTCTTCAGTCTTCACAGAGACAACAGTCAGTGGAAACTTGGTGAGATCAGCCTCCTCCTGCCCTAGAAGACACTCTTCCTCCTGAGTGATCCACACTTCCTCCTCTTCCTCTTTAATGTGGGGGGGCTGCTGGACGTCTGTTGGGTAAATAAGTAACTAAAGATTAAAGGCCTACTGAAAGCCACTACTACCGACCACGCAGTCTGATAGTTTATATATCAATGATGAAATCTTAACATTGCAACACATGCCAATACGGCCGGGTTAACTTATAAAGTGCAATTTTAAATTTCCCGCCACACTTCCGCTTGAAAACGTCTATGTATGATGACGTATGCGCGTGACATTAACGGTTGATACGGAAGTATTCGGACCCATTGAATCCAATACAAAAAAGCTCTGTTTTCATTTCATAATTCCACAGTATTCTGGACATCTGTGTTGGTGAATCTTTTGCAATTTGTTTAATGAACAATGGAGACTGCAAAGAAGAAAGTTGTAGGTGGGATCGGTGTATTAGCGGCGCACTACAGCAACACAACCAGGAAGACAGAGATGGATAGCAGACGTGTTAGCCGCTGAACTCACCTTAACTTCCTCCGTCTCGCCGACCGCATCTGTGATCGGGTGAAGTCCTTCGTCGCACCGTCGATCGCTGGAACGCAGGTGAGCACGGGTGTTGATGAGCAGATGAGGGCTGGCTGGCGTAGGTGGAGCGCTAGTGTTTAATCATAGCTCTGTGAGGTCCGGTTGCTAAGTTAGCTTCCGCGTCGTTAGCAACAGCATTGTTAAGCTTTGCCAGGCTGAGAATTATTAACTGTGTAGTTACATGTACATAGTTTAATAGTATTGTTGATCTTCTGTCTATCCTTCCAGTCAGGGGTTTATTTATTTAGTTTTTATCTGCTTTTGAGCCAGATGCTATCACGTTAGCTCAGTAGCTAAAGAGCTTCGCCGATGTATTGTCGTGGAGATAAAAGTCACTGTGAATGTCCCTTTCGCGTTCTCGACTCTCATTTTCAAGAGGATATAGTATCTGAGGTGGTTTAAAATACAAATCCGTGATCCACAATAGAAAAAGGAGAGAGTGTGGAATCCAATGAGCCAGCTTGTACCTAAGTTACGGTCAGAGGGAAAAAAGGTATGTTTGCACTGCATTCTAGTCCGTCACTCTAATGTTCCTCATCCACAAATTTTTCATCCTCGCTCAAATTAATGGGGTAATCGTCGCTTTCTCGGCCCGAATCGCTCTAGCTGCATTAAAAACAATAGGAAAATATGAGGAAGCGAACAACCGACTACGTCACGCTACTTCCGGTAGGGGCAAGGCTTTTTTTTATCAGAGACCAAAAGTTGCGAACTTTATCGTCGTTGTTCTCTACTAAATCCTTTCAGCAAAAATATGGCAATATCGCGACATGATCAAGTATGACACATAGAATGGATCTGCTATCCCTGTTTAAATAAAAAAAATTCATTTCAGTAGGCCTTTAAGAGAGAAGAGAAATGTTTTTTGACTGACACTGTTACTCCGGCTTCCTCCCACCTCCAAAGACATGCACCTGGGGATAGGTTGATTGGCAACACTAAATGGTCCCTAGTGTGTGAATGAGAGTGTGAATGTTGTCTGTCTATCTGTGTTGGCCCTGTGATGAGGTGGAGACTTGTCCAGGGTGTACCCCGCCTTCCGCCCGATTGTAGCTGAGATAGGCTCCAGCGCCCCCCGCGACCCCAAAGGGAATAAGCGGTAGAAAATGTATGTATGGATGGACTGTTAACACAATTAGATTATTTGTGTTCTCATGTGTGTTAAAAGTGTGTGGCTCAACAACCAATAAAAACACAGGAAAGACTTCCTTTTGTCACAGCCACTAAAATTACTTCCACAGTGATACAGTGAGTAAAAAAACAGGTTCGGAAAATTCGCAATTCTAAAAGCCTTTAGAAGTACGAGCCAGCATTGATCGTGGCATTTCTAACTTTACACTCACTGGTGTAAAGTGTATAGCATTTTTTCTGTATTGCTTGTATTCCATCACGTGACTTCTTCCCGGAAGTGAAAACCAGGGGTGGTCAACCAAGCCAGGATGGCTGTTGTACAGCAAGCAGCGTGCAGACTATATGACTACAAAAGAGGCTTAAATCTTTCTGCAAAAAGCACATACGAGGAAAAAAATCCAACTATGCAATGGAATACATCCCTGTACTTTATCGAGTGATATCAAGGATTATACATCAGTCGCCTTACCAGAAATATCGAACTATTGTGCCCCAGACATCATTCTACACGACAAAACTTGTAAAAGCATGGAGGTCTACAACTTCTTTGTGTGTGGCTGGGTCAAGGACATTAGTATCAAGTCTCTCCCGGATAAATCACGCATCGTTTTTGCTCGGGTAAGTTTGCATTTCATGATTAACTTTTTCCTCTACTGCCATGTTTGTCGCTGTTGCATGCGCTGTTCACGACTGCCATGTCCCCCCCGTCTTCATCAAAATATACACTACCGTTCAAAAGTTTGGGGTCACCCAAACAATTTTGTGGAATAGCCTAAGAACAAGAATAGACTGTCGAGTTTCAGATGAAAGTTCTCTTTTTCTGGCCATTTTGAGCGTTTAATTGACCCCCCAAATGTGATGCTCCAGAAACTCAATCTGCTCAAAGGAAGGTCAGTTTTGTAGCTTCTGTAACGAGCTAAACTGTTTTCAGATGTGTGAACATGATTGCACAAGGGTTTTCTAATCATCAATTAGCCTTCTGAGCCAATGAGCAAACACATTGTACCATTAGAACACCGGAGTGATAGTTGCTGGAAATGGGCCTCTATACACCTATGTAGATATTGCACCAAAAAACAGACATTTGCAGCTAGAATAGTCATTTACCACATTAGCAATGTATAGAGTGTATTTCTTTAAAGTTAAGACTAGTTTAAAGTGCTTTTCCTTCAAAAATAAGGACATTTCAATGTGACCCCAAACTTTTGAACGGTAGTGTAACTATAGATGTCAACATTGTGTATGTGCTGAAAGATTAATTTATAATTGTTTATCAAAATATAACTATAGATGTCAACATTGTGTATGTGCTGAAAGATTCATTTATAATTGTTTATCAAAATATAACTATAGATGTCAACATTGTGTATGTGCTGAAAGATTCATTTATAATTGTTTATCAAAATATAACTATAGATGTCAACATTGTGTATGTGCTGAAAGATTCATTTCTGACTGTTTATCAAAATATAACTATAGATGTCAACATTGTGTATGTGCTGAAATGTTTATTTATGATTGTTGCCTTTGGTAAAAGTTAAACTATTTTAGGTTTTGCTCACATTTGCTTTCTTTTAACGCGCCGAGTTGGTGCTTTTTGAAACACTCGTAGGAAAAACGTGTTTAAGAAATTCAGACAATATCAAGATAACACTTAAATGGGAAATAGCCGTTAAAAGTAGGTCAAACAAACCTTTAACAAAAGTGATCACTGCAAACTCCTGCATTCATGCTTTTCTCGTAAAATCTTGCACTCTCCCGCCCTTCTTGATTACCGTATTTTCCGCACTATAAGGCGCACCTAAAAACCTCCAATTTCCTCAAAAGCTGACAGTGCGCCTTATAATCCGGTGCGCCTTATATATGGACCAATATTGAGCCACAGCAGGTCTCGCAACGGTATGATATATATATATATATATATATATATATATATATATATATATATATATATATATATATATATATATATATATATATATATATATATATATATATATATATATATATATATATATATATATATATATATATGGTATAAACGGTAAAATGAAGTCGGCGGCTGCTTACCGTAGTTGCGAGACCTAAACTCCATGTAAAGACCCAAAAATGGCTCCTATTAAGAGACACGCTTACGACGCAGAGTTTAAACTCAAGGCGATCAGTCACGCAGTAGAACACGGGAATAGAGCAGCAGCGAGAGAATTGAACATTAACGAATCAATGGTGCGGAACTGGAGGAAGCAACATGATGACCTGCGCCAAGTAAAGAAGACTAAACAGAGTTTCCGAGGGAACAAAGCGAGATGGCTACAGTTGGGAGGACAAACTGGAACAGTGGGTTGTTGAACAGAGAGCAGCAAGTAGAAGTGTCAGAACAATCACTATTTGATTTGTTGACATTCCCTTTAGCGGAGCTCCATCTAATGGATGCATAACGTAACCCCAGCCTCTACTGTAGCGTCTATTCTATGCGCCTTATAATGCGGTGCGCCTTATATATGAACAAAGTTTTAAAATAGGCCATTCATTGAAGGTGCGCCTTATAATCCGGTGCGCCTTATAGTGCGGAAAATACGGTACCTCTCGAGTAATTCTGAAGAAATGTTTATTCTTATAGAGGCTTTGCAGCTGACGTCATCAGCCACGCCCATTAGCTTGGCGGCCATCTTGCTCACACACGCTTTCTTGTTAGATCTGCTGCTATTTGAGCTTGGAAATGCCGGAAACCTGCTGTGCTGTTGGATGTAGCAATAGACGAGGCGATAAACCAAATCTTAGCTTCTACAGATTCCCGGCAAACATCAAAAAACGCGATAAATGGATCGCGGCGATTTGTCGTGAACGATGGAAACGTACGATTTACACAAGGATATGCAATGAACACTTCGTATCAGGTATGTAAACAAACTACTCACCACAATCACACTGTTTCTGCCACGCGGATTTGTAAACAGACAGTAGGCTCTTCTGTGTGTGCTTTTTCCTTACCTTGGTCATGAGAAGAAATCGATTCTTGTTTGGAATCTGCCATATCAGCCCATCATGCACAAAACCTGCTGTAAAATACTTGTAGGCATCCAGACTCTTGTATGCCTTAAGGTCCTTTCTAGTGTACGGAGATGGTGAATCGACGAGGTAATTATAAATGTCTGGATATGAGAGATCAGGCCTAGTCTATAAAATCCGCTACACCTCCCTGATACCGAAGTACATGTCAAACTACTTCCTTAACGTAAATGACCGCCATAACCACAACACCAGGGGGAGCTCCACTAACCACGTTAAACCCAGATTCAGAACTAACAAATGTTTTAACTCATTCTCTTTCTATGCCACATCAATGTGGAATGCGCTCCCAACAGGTATAAAAGAAAGGGCATCTCTATCCTCCTTCAAAACCACAATAAAAGTTCACCTCCAGGCAGCTACAACCCTAAACTAACACCCTCCCCGGATTGCTAATAATCAAATGTAAACAATCAAAAGCAGATACTTTTTCTTATGCCTTCTGATCTCTCTCTCTCTCTCTCTCTCTCTCTCTTTATGTCCACTACTTGATGTCCATATCCTACCCCCCCCCCTCTCCACACCCCTGATTGTAAATAATG
>NC_084753.1:38039310-38054310 GCF_033978785.1 Entelurus aequoreus
AGCCCCACCTGCCCCCATCGCCCCAACAGAACGCTAATGCCAAGCTTAACATTTTCAAATTTATTGAACATCAAGTAACATCAAGTTGTATACATTCAAACTCAATAACATAAAATAACATCAAGTTCAATAATAAATAAAATAACTGTGCAGCTGTGGTATAACTTGCATCAAGTTCAATAATAAATCAAATAACTTGCATCAAGTTCAATAATAAATAAAACAAAAGTGTTATAACTTGCATCAAGTTCAATAATAAATCAAAAAAAGTGTTATAATTTGCATCAAGTTCAATAATAAATCCAAAAAATTGTTATAACTTGCATCAAGTTCAATAATAAATCAAATAAAAGTGTTATAACTTGCATCAAGTTCAATAATAAATCAAATAACTTGCATCAAGTTCAATAATTATTAAAATAAAAGTGCCACTTTGCAATCTTTGCAAAAAAAAAGGAGGAGCTATGCATTTTGGCAAGACAGGGAAGTGAACATGAGTTTTACTGTACTCCAGCATTAGTGGCTGCAATGAGCCTGTTTTGCACTGCACAAATCGGGGTTGCAGGCTTGACACTGCCACTGTTAAAACCTCATTGAGTTCGGGGCTGAGCTGCCTTGACGCGAGTGCTTCCCGGTGAATGACACAGTGTGTCCAATGCGCATTTGGCGCAACCCTCTTTATTAGAGCCTGCAGCCCGTTTCTTTACCCTGCCATGGTCTGTGCGCCATCAGAGCAAAAGCCCACACAGTTTTCCCATTTAAGGTTGTGTTCTTTGAGGAAACAGTCCATTATCTCGAACAGCTCATCAGCAGTGGCTCTATTTTTTATGTATTTGCAAAACAGAAAATCCTCGCACAGTGACTCGCCATTCACAAAACTTCCGCTTAGCCCCGCCCCCATTAGTTACTGTTGCTATGTATGTCAAACTTTCGCTCCTACCTAGAAATTTAAAGCCTACAGGAAAAATAAGTAATTTACATTTATTTATATAGCGGATTTCACAGACAGAATCACAAAGTGATTTACAGTGTGTATAGAAAATGAAAGCATAGTAAAAAAAAAATCTAAGAATATAATAAAAATTAAAAAAATTAAAATGTAAAGTGAAATTTCCTCCCGTTCCTCGCGCCCCACCTGTCATGTCTCTATTCCCCACCAGTGGGGGACGCCCCACACTTTGAGAAACGCTGCATTAGGGCATTCAGTACGTTCACATGTACTAAAGAAAACCAAGTTGTTGTATGAACTGTCCTAAAATCTCTGTGGGGGACAAACACGCCATTCTTTACATTATACACAGGATTAATAACGCCCACACTGTCATTTGAGGCCTTTCAAAGAGGATATTTTAATAGAATTTAAGACATGTTAAGGCCTTACATTGAAATAATTAGATGTAAGAGTTGAAGTCTATGAGCATAAACTGATGAAGACTACTTGGATGAGAGGCCAAACGTCTTCTAAGACAAAGTGAACAGTCCAGTTGTGATGGACTGAATGCCCTGAGAATAAAATGATATGTGGATGTTGTGCTTACTTGGACTGTGATGAAGCTGTGAGGACTCAGGTGGTTTGTCTTCATGCTCTTCAGTCTTCACAGAGACAACAGTCAGTGGAAACTTGGTGAGATCAGCCTCCTCCTGCCCTAGAAGACACTCTTCCTCCTGAGTGATCCACACTTCCTCCTCTTCCTCTTTAATGTGGGGGGGCTGCTGGACGTCTGTTGGGTAAATAAGTAAATATGATTAAGGGAGAAGAGAAATCGCAATGACATTATTTGTGGGGTTTTTTGTGTGTTAAAAGTGTGTGGCTCAACAACCAATAAAAACACAGGAAATACTTAATTTTGTCACAGCCACTAAAATTACTTTGAAAGTTGTACAGTGAGTACAAAACCAGGCTCGGAAAATTTAAGGTGAGGCAATTCGAAAAGCCTTCATAAGTACAAGCCAGCATTGATCGAGGCATTTCTACAAAACCCAAAAGCAGTGAAGTTGGCACGTTGTGTAAATGGTACATAAAAACAGAATACAATTATTTGCTAATCATTTTTAACCTATATTCAATTGAATAGACTGCAAAGACAAGATATTTAACATTCAAACTGGAAACTTATATTTTTCGCAAATATTAGCTCATTTGGAATTTGATACCTGCAACATGTTACAAAAAAGCTGTCACAAGTGGCAAAAAAGACGGAGAAAGTTGAGGAATGCTCATCAAACACTTATTTGGAACATCCCACGGGTGAACAGGCTAATTGGGAACAGGTGGGTGCCATGATTGGGTATAAAAGCAGCTTCCATGAAATGCTCAGTCATTCACAAACAAGGATGGGGCGAGGGTCAGCACTTTGTCAACAAATGCGTGAGCAAATTGTCCCAACTGTTTAAGAACAACATTTCTCAACCAGCTATTGCAAGGAATTTAGGGATTTCACCATCTACGGTCCGTAATATCATCAAAAGGTTCAGAGTAGCTGGAGAAATCACAGCAAGGCCGAAAATCAACACTGAATTGCAGTGACCTTCAACCCCTCAGGTGGTACTGCATCAAAAAGTGACATCAGTGTGTAAAGGATATCACCACATGGGCTCAGGAACACTTCAGAAAACCACTGTCAGTAACTACAGTTGGTCGCTACATCTGTAAGTGCAAGTTAAACTCTCCTATGCAAAGCGAAAGCCATTTATCAACAAGTCTCGTCTTAAGACCCACTTTTATTCTCTGGCTTTTAACACTACGTGAGTTGTGCGGTCCTCTGTGTTTTTAAATGTTTATTTCTATTTATTGGTTTAATTGATTTTACCCGTTGAAATCGTTTTAATCATATTTATTTTTATATTGTTTTTATATTTATTTAGTTTTTATTCAGTCTAAGGATAGTATTTGAATCTTGTTTTTGATATTTTTGTGCAGCACTTTGGAAACATTTTTGTTGTTTAAATGTGCTATAAAAATAAAGTGGAATAGATTGGATTGTTCTAGGCGCAAAGTGTAAAAGCCAGCATGTGTGATGGTATGGGGGTGTATTAGTGCCCAAGACATGGGTAACTTACACATCTGTGAAGGCGCCATTAATGCTGAAAGGTACATACAGGTTTTGGAGCAACATATGTTGCCATGCAAGCAACGTCTTTTTCATGGACGCCCCTGCTTATTTCAGCAAGACAATGCCAAGCCACGTGTTACATCAACATGGCTTCATAGTAAAAGAGTGCGGGTACTAGATAGGTCTGGAGTACGGGTGGGCCAGTCTCCCATTAAAAATGTGTGGCGCAATATGAAGCCTAAAATACCACAACGGAGACCCCCGGACTGTTGAACAACTTAAGCTGTACATCAAGCAAGAATGGGAAAGATTTCCACCTGAAAAGCTTCAAAAATGTGTCTCCTCAGTTCCCAAACGTTTACTGAGTGTTGTTAAAAGGAAAGGCCATGTAACACAGTGGTAAAAATGCCCCTGTGACAACTTTTTTGCAATGTGTTGCTGCCATTCAATTCTAAGTTAATGATTATTTGCCAAAAAAAAATTAAGTTTATCAGTGTGAACATTAAATATCTTGTCTTAGCAGTCTATTCAATTGAATATACCGTAATTTCCGGACTATAAGCCGCTACTTTTTCCCCTCGTTCTGGTCCCTGCGGCTTATACAAGGGTGCGGCTTATTTACGGCCTGTTCTTCTCCGACACCGACGAAGAGGATTTCGGTGGTTTTAGTACGCAGGAGGAAGACGATGACACAATGATTAAAGACTGACTTTTCATATACCGGTAGGCTGGTTATTTTGATAACGTACAGGCGAGCACTTTGTATTACTTTGCACCGTTGTATTATTTGTACTCTGCACGAATGCTGTTCGCCATGTCAAAGATGTGAAAGTTTGATTGAATGATTGAAAGATTTATTGTCAATAAATGGGACGCTTTGCGTTCCCAAACAGTCATCTCTGTCCCGACAATCCCCTCCGTGGTAGCAGGAACCCCTATATACTACGGTAATTACACATCAAAACCCTGCGGCTTATAGTCGGGTGCGGCTTATATATGGATCAATCTGTATTTTCCCCTAAATTTAGCTGGTGCGGCTTATAGTCAGGTGCGGCTTATAGTCCGGAAATTACGGTAAATTGAAAAGGATTTGCAAATCATTGTATTCTCTTTTTATTGACCATTTACACAACGTGCCAACTTCACTGGTTTTGGGTTTTGTAACTTTGCACTCACTGGTATAAATTGTGTAACCATTTTTTCTGTATTCCTTGTATTCCGTCACGTGACTTCTTCCCGGAAGTGACAACCAGTGGTGGTCAACCAAGCCAACATGGCTGTTGTACAGCAAGCAGCACGCAAACTATCTGACTACAAAAGAAGCTTAAATCTTTCTGCAAAAAGCACATACGAGCAAATGCAATGGAATAGATCCCTGTACTTTACCAAAAAAATATTTGTCGAGTGATATCAAGGATTTAAACTGCTCAAGTGGCCTCGTGATTAGAGTGTCCGCCCTGAGACTGGAAGGTTGTGAGTTCAAAACCCCGGCCGAGTCATACCAAAGACTATAAAACTGGGAGCCATTACCTCCCTGCTTGGCACTCAGCATCAAGGGCTGGAATTGGGGGTTAAATCACCAAAAATGATTCCCGAGCGCGGCCACCGCTGCTGCTCACTGCTCCCCTCACCTCCCAGGGGGTGAACATGGGGATGGGTCAAATGCAGAGGATAATTTCACCACACCTAGTGTGTGTGTGTGGGACTATTGTACAGCCTTTACCTTTAAACTGATACTGAGGGCGACTGTGTTGACTAGTTTGACACGTGCAAATGATTCAATGTCCAGTAGTGTGGAAATATGTTTGGATATGACAATCCGTTTATTTTAATCTATCAAAATGAAATCAAATGTAGTCTACAGAACATAATGGATGCTGACCTTGAATGGAACATTGTCACGGCAGCGAGACCCGACCACACACGGCCCGGTCGAAAACCGTTTGTGTCCTCCATGCAATCGCCCCCCAAAAGTGCTCCCACCCAAACCCAATTAAATGAGGTTACCATGGCAACCGCACCATAGCAACGGTCCCATCCCTGTCAACACTTCCTGGTTCTCAAGAGGAAGTGGGCGGAGCAATCTGCCGAAAAGGAAATCCAGCATGAACTGAGGCCAGCAATCAATTAGAGAAAACAACATAAAAACAATATAAACAAATAAGGAAATTTGGCTCCAACAACTATCGTTGGGACTAGAGATGTCCGATAATGGCTTTTTTGCCGATATCCGATATTCCGATATTGTCCAACTCTTAATTACGGATTCCGATATCAACCGATACCGATATACAGTCGTGGAATGAACACATTATTATGCCTAATTTTGTTGTGATGCCCCGCTGGATGCAATAAACAATGTAACTTTACCATCAATTGATTAACGTGGACCCCGAATAGGTTGAAAAACTTATTGGGGTGTTACCATTTAGTGGTCAATTGTACGGAATATGTACTGTACTGTGCAATCTACTAATACAAGTTTCAAACAATCAATCAAAAACAAGGTTTTCCAAAATAAGAGAACAACTTCAACTCCACTTATGGAAAAAAAAGTGCCAACATGGCACTGCCATATTTATTATTGAAGTCACAAAGTGCTTTTTTTTTTTTTAACATGCCTCAAAACAGCAGCTTGGAATGGTGGGCGGGGTTGGGGGTGTGGGGTGTATATTGTAGCGTCCCGGAAGAGTTAGTGCTGCAAGGGGTTCTGGGTATTTGTTCTGTTGTGTTTGTGTTGTGTTACGGTGCGGATGTTCTAAATAAACATTGATTGATTGATTGAAAGTTGTTTATACGGCCACCCTCAGTCTGACCTGTATGGCTGTTGATCAAGTATGCCGATCAAGTATGCCTTGCATTCACTTATGTGTGTGTGAAAAAGCCGCATATATTATGTGACTGGGCCGGCACGCTGTTTGTATGGAGGAAAAGCGGACGTGACGACAGGTTGTAGAGGACGCTAAAGGCAGTGCCTTTAAAGGCCTACTGAAAGCCACTACTAGCGACCACGCAGTCTCATAGTTTATATATCAATGATGAAATTTTAACATTATAACACATGCCAATACGGCCGGGTTAACTTATAAAGTGACATTTTAAATTTGCCGCTAAACTTCCGGTTCGAAACGCCTCTGAGGATGACGTATGCGCGTGACGTAGCCCGGGGAACACGGGTATGCCTTCCACATTGAAGCCAATACGAAAAAGCTCTGTTTTCATTTCATAATTCCACAGTATTCTGGACATCTGTGTTCGTGAATCTGTTGCAATCATGTTCATTGCATTATGGAGAAAGAAGCTGAGCAAGCAAAGAAGAAAGTTGTCGGTGCGAAATGGACGTATTTTTCGAACGTAGTCAGCCACAACAGTACACAGCCGGCGCTTCTTTGTTTACATTCCCGAAAGATGCAGTCAAGATGGAAGAACTCGGATAACAGAGACTCTAACCAGGAGGACTTTTGACTTCGATACACAGACGCCTGTAGAGAACTGGGACAACACAGACTCTTACCAGGATTACTTTGATTTGGATGACAAAGACGCAGACGTGCTACTGTGAGTATGCAGCTTTGGCTTCTAAACATTTGATCGCTTGACCGTATGTGCGCAACTTTTTTTTGCGTGTGTACGTAACTTTTTTAAAATATATAAGCTTTATGAACCTTGGGTTAGGTGAACGGTCTTTTGGGCTGAGTGATTGTGTGTGTTGATCAGGTGTTTGAATTGTATTGGCGTGTTCTATGGAGCTAGGAGCTAGCATAGGAGCTAGGAGCTAGCATACCACGTACCGTACCGTACGTGCGCGTCACGTACGTAACTTTTTAAAAATATATAAGCTTTATGAACCTTGGGTTAGGTGAACGGTCTTTTGGGCTGAGTGATTGTGTGTGTTGATCAGGTGTTTGAATTGTATTGGCGTGTTCTATGGAGCTAGGAGCTAGCATAGGAGCTTTTTTTTATCAGCGAGCAAAAGTTGCGAACTTTATCGTCGATTTTCTCTACTAAATCCTTTCAGCAAAAATATGGCAATATCGCGAAATGATCAAGTATGACACATAGAATGGATCTGCTATTCCCGTTTAAATTTTAAAAAATCATTTCAGTAGGCCTTTAAGGCACGCCCCCAATATTGTTGTCCGGGTGGACATCGGGAGAAATTCGGGAGAATGGTTGCCCCGGGAGATTTTCGGGAGGGGCACTTTAATTCGTGAGTCTCCCGGGAAAATCGGGAGGTTGAAACCGATACCGATAATTTCCGATATTACATTTTAAAGCATTTATCTCTCGTTGGGACTTGATTATCCGTCGGTCACGTTCCCAGACATGTTGAACTATTGTGCTCCAGACATCATTGTAAAAGCATGGAGGTCTACAACTTCTTTGTGTGTGGCTGGGTCAAGGACATTAGGATCAAGTCTCTCCCGGATAAATCATGCATCGTTTTATCTTGGGTGCGGTTGCATGTCATGATTTAACTTTGCCTCTACTGCCATGTTTGATGCTGTTGCATGCGCTGTTTACGACTGCCATGTCCCCCCCGTCTTTATCAAAATATAACTATGGATGTCAACATTGTGTATGTGCTGAAAGATTCATTTATGATTGTTTATCAAAATATAACTATAGATGTCAACATTGTGTATGTGCTGAAAGATTCATTTATGATTGCTGCCTTTGATAAAAGCTCAACTCTTTCAGGTTTTGGTCACATTTGCTTTATTTTATTCGGACAAGCCGAGTTGGTGCTGCTTGAAACACTCGTAGCAAAAATGTGTTTAAGAAATTCAGATAATATATAGATACTAAATACTTAAATGGGAAATAACCGTTAAAAGTATGTCAAACAAACCAAAACAAAGTGATCACTGCAAACTTGTGCTTTCATTGTAAAATCTTGCACTCTTCCGCCATTCTTGATAACCTCTCGGGGAACTCTGAAGAAATGTTTATCCTTTTCAAGATTTGAACGATTCGTACAGCTGAGAACAACACGGACATAGGGCATTTTTTTCTACGAGAAAAGCTAAATGGCGCATAGTACCCATTGGAAACAGAGCTAGCTTGACTACCACGCATATTTAGTAATTTATCTCTAACTATAACCTTGTAATGGTATAGTCTTAAAGGCCTACTGAAATGAATTTTTATTTATTTAAACGGGGATAGCAGATCCATTCTATGTGTCATACTTGATCATTTCGCGATATTGCCATATTTTTGCTGAAAGGATTTAGTAGAGAACATCGACGATAAAGTTTGCAACTTTTGGTCGCTGATAAAAAAAAGCCTTGCCTGTACCGGAAGTAGCGTGACGTCACAGGTTGAAAGGCTCCTCCCATTTCCCCATTGTTTACACCAGCAGCGAGAGCGATTCGGACCGAGAAAGCGACGATTACCCCATTAATTTGAGCCAGGATGAAAGATTCGTGGATGAGGACGTGAGAGTGAAGGACTAGAGTGCAGTGCAGGACGCATCTTTTTTTCGCTCTGACCGTAACTTAGGTACAAGCTGGCTCATTGGATTCCACACTCTCTCCTTTTTCTATTGTGGATCACGGATTTGTATTTTAAACCATCTCGAATACTATATCCTCTTGAAAATGAGAGTCGAGAACGCGAAATGGACATTCACAGTGACTTTTATCTCCACGACAATACATCGGCGAAGCACTTTAGCTACGGAGCTAACGTGATAGCATCGGGCTTAACTGCAGATAGAAACAAAATAAATAAACCACTGACTGGAAGGATAGACAGAAAATCAACAATACTATTAAACCATGGACCTGTAAATACACGGTTAATGCTTTCCAGCCTGGCGAGGCTTAACAATGCTGTTGCTAACAACGCCATTGAAGCTAACTTAGCAACGGGACCTCACAGAGTTATGCTAAAAACATTAGCTATCCACCTACGCCAGCCAGCCCTCATCTGCTCATCAACACCCGTGCTCACCTGCGTTCCAGCGATCGACGTAGCGACGAAGGACTTCACCCGATCATCAATGCGGTCGGCGACTAGCGTCGGATAGCGCGTCTGCTATCCAAGTCAAAGTCCTCCTGGTTGTGTTGCTGCAGCCAGCCGCTAATACACCGATCCCACCTACAGCTTTCTTCTTTGCAGTCTTCATTGTTCATTAAACAAATTGCAAAAGATTCACCAACACAGATGTCCAGAATACTGTAGAATTTTGCGATGAAAACCGAGCTTTTTGTATTGGATACAATGGTGTACCAATACTTCCGTTTCAACCATTGACGTCACGCGCATACGTCATCATAC
Organism: Entelurus aequoreus; assembly: GCF_033978785.1. NCBI lineage: Eukaryota > Metazoa > Chordata > Actinopteri > Syngnathiformes > Syngnathidae > Entelurus > Entelurus aequoreus. Next base: position 38,048,649 of record NC_084753.1, read on the forward strand.
AGAAACGTTTTCAACCGGAAGTTTCGCGGGAAATTTAAAATTGCACTTTAGAAGTTAACCCGGCCGTATTGGCATGTGTTGCAATGTTAAGATTTCATCATTGATATATAAACTATCAGACTGTGTGGTCGGTAGTAGTGGCTTTCAGTAGGCCTTTAACCATAACTTAAATATAATAGAAAAAAATATCACTACTTAAAAACAGTCATATGTTTTTGTCATCATATAAAATAGTTTTCTTTATGATCATTTTGTTGGCTTTGCCAAAACATGTTTTACTATGTGGTGTTTTTATGGAGTATCTCCATCAACAATTCCTCTTTAGAGCACAACTCCCACATTCACTTGGAGACCATCTACGACACGCTGAAGGAAAGTCAGTCACCTTTATGTTCTTTTCATAAATCAAGTGTTGACTACTTTGTTTATTGAAAGATGATTGACAATACATGTTTTCTTACACTTCTTGATGCATGTAGGTCAGAATTAGCCATGAAAACTATGAATTATATTGATTACAATGTAAAATATATTTGGTGACTGTGTGACTTTTGTGTAAACATGTTGATACACATTGTTACACACTGAGAGGAACATCAACCTCTCATAAATATTGTGTGTCTGACAATGTCTCGTTTTCGTCCCCAAAAGACAATTCGCCTTCCTATAGACAATGTTGACGTATTGTCTCTTGTGCTCTCAATGACTGATTGGCCACTTGCTGGTCACGTGACATGCCCTGATTGTATATGTGCTGCACAGGTGCTAATAAATTTTTGTTCTTCCCTTTTCACATTACCTGCCGCCTGCTGCGTATTTGTTTGCTCCTCATTCAGTGTTAGTTTAGGTTCTTGGGTACCGTTCGTTTAACTCTGTTAACAGGTTATGGGCCCAGGTCGAGTTTACCCAAGAGGATATTTATTTTACCGGTGAGCCACCGAGATAAAACGGCGTGTCTTAGTTTTAGTAGTAGGCTACTACTACTAGCACCATGGCTTGTAGAGATGGAGGTACTGGTGGTGGTCGATGGTATCGACTCGTCTTTGACGGAGACGAAAAGAACTATGAATTATGGGAGACCAAATTTTTAGGCCACCTTCGCCTACAGAAACTAAGAGACACAATCTTGACACCGCCAGCAGAAGGAGCAACGGCTGCTGTCCGCGCTGCAGATGCAGAAAAGAATGGTGAAGCCTACGCGGAGCTCATACAATTCCTCGACGATAAGAGTCTGTCCCTTGTAATGAGGGAGGCAGCAGACAATGGGCGCGAGGCGTTGAAAATCCTGAGGGGATACTACGCAGGTAAAGGGAAGCCACGTGTAATCAGTTTGTATACTGAACTTACTTCACTGCAAAAGTTGAGCAGTGAAAGTGTGACTGAATATATGATACGTGCAGAGACTGCAATTACTGCATTGAGAAACGCGGAAGAGGTTTTGAGTGATGGGCTTTTAATAGCTATGGTTTTGAAGGGATTACCAGAATCATACAAACCGTTCTCAATCCACGTTACGCAGAGTGAGAGGACACTCTCGTTTGCAGAATTCAAGACAAAACTCCGCAGCTATGAGGATACAGAGAAACTACGCGGCACGACTGCATCAGAGGACAACGTCATGAAGGCCCGAGTTCAGCCGAGGGGCAAACCTGCTACGGCCAGTGCTAGTGGGACTCGCTGGACGGGGAGTGTGGACAATATTGTTTGCTTCAGGTGTGGCCAACGAGGTCACAAATCCACCTCATGTGAACAAACACAGTGGTGCAGCCACTGTAGGAGCAACACACACCGTGACGCAACCTGCAGACGGAGACAGAGGCGAGACAACGCCCGAGGGGTCTCCGAGGCAGTGGAGGACAATGACTACGCGTTCGTTGCCGGAGACATCCGACGCAGAGACATCCAAAGTGGACGCGGAGACATCCGACGCAGAGACATCCAAAGTGGACGCGGAGACATCCGACGCAGAGACATCCAAAGTGGACGCAGAGACATCCGACGCGGAGACATCCAAAGTGGACGCAGAGACATCCGACGCGGATCTGGTGTCAGAGGAAAAGGTCTGATGGTGGACACAGGAGCCACTTCTCACATCATCACCGACGTGTCAAGGTTCAAATCCTTTGACGACGGGTTCCAGGCAGAAACTCACTGTGTGGAGCTGGCCGATGGAACCAGGAGCAAAGGGGTCGCCGAGCGCAGAGGAGATGCAGAGGTGTATTTGGTGGACAGCGCAGGACGCCACCGACGCACAGTGCTGAAAGATGCACTATTTGTGCCTTCATACCCGCAGGACATCTTTTCTGTGAAAGCAGCTACTGCCAGCGGAGCAACCGTCATCTTCAAGGAGGGTGAAGACGTCCTACAACACAGAAACGGTACACAATTCTATATCCATGAACACAATAGATTGTACTATTTACACACAGTGGAGAAAAATGAATGTGATGACCAGTGTATGGGATGTAATGATTTACAGACATGGCATGAGATCCTAGGTCACTGTAATTATGCAGATGTAGAACAATTACAAAATGTTGTTTCTGGTATGACTATTAAAGGTAAAGTAGACAAGTCAACATTACAATGTGATGTCTGTACACAAGGCAAGTTTGTCCAAACTAGAAACAGGAAGCCTGATATGAGGGCCAAAGCTCCTCTAGATTTGGTACACACTGATTTAGCAGGACCAATAGCCACAGAGTCTAAGGATGGGCATAAATATGCATTATGTTTTACGGATGATTATTCCAGTGCAATGTTTACTTATTTTCTTAAAAATAAGAGTGACACAGTCCAAGCAACTGAAAAGTTCTTAGCAGACGTAGCCCCTTATGGGAAGGTCAGATGTATTAGGTCTGATATGGGTACGGAATTCACTGGTAAGAATTACCAAACACTGCTTCGTACTAATAGAATCCGACATGAGACGTCGGCACCGTACTCGCCGCATCAAAACGGTACTGCTGAACGCAGTTGGCGAACCTTATTTGACATGGCTAGGTGTATGCTCATAGAGAGCGAGTTACCTAAGTGTTTGTGGACATATGCAGTGCAGACAGCTGCTGTCATTAGAAATAGGTGTTTTAACAGACGCACTAAAAAGACTCCTTACCAACTGTTGACTGGAAAAAGACCAAATGTATCTAGAATGCAAAAGTTTGGGTCAACATGTTATGCATATAAACAGGACAAGACAAAGCTAGAGTCAAGGTGTGAAGAGGGTATTTTTGTAGGATATGACAAAAATAGCCCGGCCTACATAGTCTATTATCCTGGCACTCATAGAGTGAAAAAGCACAGACTTGTGAAATTTTCATGCAGGAAGATTACTGAGCAGCAGACTCAGACTGACACAACGCCTGTTTATGACGATGATGATGACTTTGGGGTGAAAAAGGAGACTAGGCATAGACATGCGAGTCCAGACCATGCACAGAGGAGTCCAGGTCGAGCTCAGAGAAGTCCCCATGTTCAGAGTCCAGTGACAAAACCTGAGGGCAGTCCAGCACAGGACACTACACGTTATCCTACCAGAGATAGGAGACCACCAGAATATTTAAAAGATTATACATGTGAAGTGGATAGTGATGACCAGACACATTTTAGCATGGACTATTGTTATAGAGTCATGTGTGATGTACCCCTGACCTTCAGGGAAGCTGTAAACTCAACTAATTCAGAAAAGTGGGTTAATGCAATGAATGACGAAATGCAGTCACTCAGAGAGAATAACACATTTACCCTGACCAACTTACCTGTGGGTAAAGACGTAGTGGGGGGTAGATGGGTCTATGCAATTAAGAATAACATTGATGGTTCTGACAAATATAAAGCAAGATACGTAGCTAAGGGATATAGTCAGAAAATGGGCGTTGACTATGACGAGACGTTCTCTCCTACAGCTAACTTGACCAGTGTCCGTGTTATCATGCAAAAAGCAGCTCAGGAGAACCTGATTTTACATCAGATGGACGTTAAAACAGCGTATCTGCATGCTCCAATAGATTGCGAAATCTATATTGAACAACCTGAGGGTTATAAAGAGCACTCTAGTACCAAACAGGTGTATCGGTTAGAGAAGTCACTATATGGTTTGAAACAGTCAGGCAGGAACTGGAACAAGTTATTACATGACTATTTATCTGACAACAACTTTGTACAAAACCTGACAGACCATTGTGTTTACATCAGAGAAACTGACAATGAAAAAGTGATTCTGATAATATGGGTTGATGACTTGATCATTGCTGCCAGTGATGAAAATGCAGTGATGAATGTAAAAGAAATGCTTAAAGCAAGATTCCACATGAGAGATTTAGGTCATCTGAAACATTTTCTGGGTATTGATTTTAGCCAGAGTGATGTATGTGTGAAAATGTCACAGAAAAAATATTCAGTAAAATTGCTTGAAAAGTTTGACATGGTGAATTGCAAACCTAGAGCGACACCTTGTGAACCAAAGCTAAATTACAGCCATTCTGAGCTCTTGTCAGATGTAAAATTGTACAGAGAAGTAGTAGGAAGTTTGATCTACCTGAGTACATGTACAAGACCAGATTTAAGCTTTGTAGTAAGCAAATTGTCACAATACTTTAGTAATCCAACAGAGGAACAGTGGGTTACTGTGAAACATGTGCTGAGATATCTAAAAGGTACAACAGACAAAGTTTTGTGTTACAAATATTGTGAAAATGGTTTGAGTCTACATGCTTACAGTGATGCCGATTGGGCGACTGACGCCACTGATAGAAGGAGTACAACTGGATATTGTATAAGCTTGTGTGAAAATGGTCCTTTGGTTTCATGGAAGACCAAAAAGCAACCAACAGTTGCACTGTCAACATGTGAGGCAGAATATATGGCCTTAGCTGCAACTACACAAGAATGTATGTATTTAGTCCAACTTTTAAATGGCATTGATGGGAGTCAGTCTGCTACACCAAAGGTTTATGAGGATAACCAGGGTGCAATTGCATTAGCCAAGAATCCTGTAAACAGACAGCGATGCAAACATGTCGACATAAAATATCATTTTGTCAGATCAGCTGTGAATGATGGTAAAATATGTCTACAATATCTTCCCACAGATCAAATGGTAGCAGATGTAATGACAAAGCCTGCAACCAAATGCAAATTGTCGAAATTCTCAAGCTTTATGTTTGGAGAATAATTCATGTGATTTATGACATGTGATTTTTGATTTTGTTTCAAATGTTTTTATTTTTATGATGATGTTAACAGTATGAGAGCTAGTGGGAGTGTTGACGTATTGTCTCTTGTGCTCTCAATGACTGATTGGCCACTTGCTGGTCACGTGACATGCCCTGATTGTATATGTGCTGCACAGGTGCTAATAAATTTTTGTTCTTCCCTTTTCACATTACCTGCCGCCTGCTGCGTATTTGTTTGCTCCTCATTCAGTGTTAGTTTAGGTTCTTGGGTACCGTTCGTTTAACTCTGTTAACAGACAATCTATTTAAGAATCGTGTTAATAAATAAATATGACGTTAGTAAACATGTGAGAGTAAGAAGTAAACAAACCTGTTCTGTGTAACACAACTTGATGTTTCTTGAAAACAGCGTCCAGTAGTTGATGTTGTCGCTCCTTCTCCTCTTTTGTTGGACAAAGTTCCTCCTCGTACTCTGCTGTCGTTCTTTC
>NC_084753.1:38056810-38124310 GCF_033978785.1 Entelurus aequoreus
GCACTCGGACGGAAGGCGGGGTGCACCCTGGACAAGTCTCCACCTCATCGCAGGGCCAACACAGATAGACAGACTCACATTCACACACTAGGGACCATTTAGTGTTGCCAATCAACCTATCCCCAGGTGCATGTCTTTGGAGGTGGGTGGAACAGTCACAGGGACAACATGCAAACTCCACACAGAAAGACCTCGAGCCTGGGGATCGAACCCAGGACCTTTTCACTGTGAGGCACACAGTTCCACCGCTCAAATTATGTATAAAACAAATAATAATATGCTTCCAGAAGATGTTTCAGATGTGAACCAGTAAATATGAACTAGGAATTTATGTGCTCAAAAGTAAAGGTATGAACAAATGTAAAACAAATATGTATATCATATAAAGCAGTTCATCTATGGAATCATTTACAATTAGAAAATAAAAGTATGTAACTCATCATTATTCCAAAGACCTAGAGTATATAAAACACTACTATGAATAAGTATAAAAGAGAATAATGAATATCTGTATAGACATAAAATGCTGACTATATGTAGCATGTTTTTTTACTGTATACCCTCATCTTTTCAGTTAAATCTTTGTTAATTTTCTAATAAAAGTACACAATGTAAGTTAATGAATGTACTTAACCGAATAAAACCATATTTACAAAACAACCTATTAAAGGTGTTGTTTGCAACTTCCTTACAGTAACAAATAAGCTTGTGTTAACATTATTGGTTGAACAGAACACATTTGTCTATATTTTTTTTACAAATGCAAAGTTAATGTAACTGGGCCGAATAAATAGATTGGCGTTGACGGCGGTCACTAACTTGGTCTCGTCAACACGTACGCGCAGGGAGCGCGTGCACACGTACAACAGCCATCCAAGAGAAGCAACGAACAATTTGCAGTCATGTTGTTGTTATGAGAGAATATACATTTAACACCTAAAGCTAATGTGCATGCGTGTTACGTACATACGTCATTACATACCGGAAGCTACAACAGGGCGGGATGTTCTCTGTAAAAGTACATTGGAATGTGGGCGCCATCTTAAAATCCGTGTAAATGTTGCAAACAGCTCCTTTATTGGTAAAAGCATATGAACAAAGTTCTGGTTAGACACACAACAATGACGTCACATGTTATATGTGCTGATGTTTTTAGACATCCAAACGAATCAACGTCTTGACAGTTTATTTCAAATCCTCCTGTCAGGTTCAAACACAGATGACATCTATTAAACAGACAAGAAGCAAGGAATCTAACAGAGACAGAATTCAATTTAGCTCATTGAGGAGAAACGTCTGGGCTTCCACAACGCTCTGGCAAAAGGTTGCACGCCTCCTCTTTTATTTGGACTTTCCCTGATTACATGGCAACAGCTGTTTCTAAGGGGAGAGGGGGTCGTAAACAGCCGTCGACCTTTGGTCACAAAACAGTTCAAAGAAAAGATGCCTGGAGCTTGCGTCAGTTCCTGCTTCCTCTCCACTTTGTAGATCTCGGGTCAAGACAAGATCTTCCTGTGGATTACAATAGATCAAAGAAACCGACACCTTCATGTCGCTTCCCATCCTACACAGTGGAGTTTTACAAGCCTTTTGCTTGGTAAGATCAAAGACGGCTTTTGTCCTCTCGCCGGGAACTCATGGCAACACAAAGTTTTGTGATAACTTAGATACAATTATTCTGACACCTGCATCTTCAATTTGCTGCTGCTGTTCTCACCAGCACACTTGTGTTTCTTACACTGGTACTTATAAGAGAATCGTTCACCACACACACTGCAACTAAACACTTTCTCTCCGGTGTGTATTCGCATGTGTCGTCCAAGTGTCGCTTGGTCACAGAAGCTTTTGTTGCAGCTTGAACAGAAACATGATTTCTCACCGGTGTGCGTTCGCATGTGCACTTTTAAATTCTTCTTGTGTGCAAAACCTTTGCAACAGATTGAACAGGTAAAAGGTTTTTCTCCGGTATGTACTCTTGTGTGTCTTTCCAAATGGTACTTTTGAGGGAATGTTTTATTGCAAACTGAGCATGGGAATGGTTTTTCTCCGGTGTGTGTTCTCATGTGTGTTTTCAAATCGTGACTTTGTAAAAAACCTTTAGTGCAGACTGAACAAATAAAAGGTTTTTCTCCAGTGTGCGTTTTCATGTGTACTTTCAAATTTTGACTTTGTACAAAACCTTTACCACAGACTGAACAGAGAAAAGGTTTTTCTCCGGTGTGCATTCTCATGTGTACTTTTAAATGCTGTGTTTGTACAAAACCTTTACCACATTCTGAGCAGGAAAAAGCGTTTTCTCCAGTGTGTATTCTCATGTGTACTTTCAGATCACAGCGGTAATTAAACGTTTTGTCACAGTGAGAACATGGAAAGTGTGTGTTGTCAGTGTGACATGTCTTATCATCTTTAGAGTCTTCATCATCATGTTCTCCAGTGTGTAATCTTTTGTGTCTTTTCAAACATTGACTTTGTGTAAAACTTTTGCCACAGATTGAACAGGAAAAGGGCTTCTCTCCAGTGTGTATTCTCATGTGTACTTTCAAATTTTGACTTAACACAAAACTTTTACCACATACTGAGCAGAAAAAAGGTTTTTCTCCAGTGTGGATTTGCATGTGTTCTTTCAACCCGTTTTTTCTTGAAAAACATTTCCCACATCCTGAGCAAATAAAAGGTTTTTCCCCGGTGTGTGTTCTCATGTGTACTTTCCGATAGCGATGACTAAAAGTTTTGTCGCAGTGAGAACATGTGAAGTGTGTGTTGTCAGTGTGACATGTCTTATCATCTTTAGAGTGTTCATCATCAGTGTCAGGAGAGTGTGACGTTGTGTCCTCACTATCTGATAGTGGAGCTAAGAGCTTGTCTGCTTGTGATCCTCCACAGTGGTCTCCATCAGCTTCTGTTGTCATGTGTTGAGTTGAGCTGCTGCTTGGAGGCTCCGCCTCTCTCTTCTCCTCACTTTCACCTTTGACCTCATCATCCTCACTCTTCACAGGGACACCAGTCACTGGGAACTCCTCCAACCATTCAAGCTGATCTCCCTCCTGACTGATGCTGTGTTCCTCCTCTTCCTCTTTAATTTGGGGGCTCAGTGGGTCCTCCTCTTCATTTTTAAGGTGCAGATTCTGTGGCGCCTCCTTTTCCTCTTTAATGTGGGGGGGTTGTGGCTCCTCCTGCTCCATCCTAAATCTCCACTCCTGCTGCTCGGGGAGAACATTTTTTTCACAGACGTCTGCAGGACACAAAAAAACAAACACATGCTTCAGAATTGTCCAGCTTTGCTCAGTCACATGACACATTCAGTACGTTTAGTACTATAGAAAAACAAGTTATGGTATGAACTTGCCCAAGTAAATAAGACCAAACCGTGTGGGGGAATTTTTTTTCCCACAAGTATGGGCAATACGGCATTGAATGTTTATTGCAATATATTATTCAACAGATAAATTGATTTAAAAAAAAAGGAAATGATGTAACATATTAAATCATTGCCATTTGCATTAATTTTCTCAAAACTATTATTTATCTAATTGTTGATTTACTGTTAATATCTGGTTACATTTTGGCACAGGGGTTAGTGCATGTGCCTCACAATACGAAGGGCCTGAGTTCAATCCCGGGCTCGGGATATTTCTGTGTGGAGTTTGCATGTTCTTCCCGTGACTGCGTGGGTTCCCTCCGGGTACTCCGGCTTCCTCCCACCTCCAAAGACATGCACCTGGGGATAGGTAGATTGGCAACACTTAACGGTCCCTAGAGTGTGAATGTTGTCTGTCTATCTGTGCTGGCCCTGCGATGAGGTGGCGACTTGTCCAGGGTGTACCCCGCCTTCCGCCCGAATGCAGCTGAGATAAGCTCCAGCACCCCCCGCGACCCCGAAAAGGACAAGCGGTAGAAAATGGATGGATGGATGGATGGCATGCAAAGAACTCAGAAAATGTTTCCCATTTGGCAACTCTATCCTGTAGCCACGCCTCCTCAGCTATTATACTTCCTGTGTTTTGACCTCTGTTTTTTGACATTCGTCACGTCAAAAATGTACCTTCTCGCTGGCGACTAATAAATACTAACAGTGTTCGGATTGTAATCATCAAAGTATGATTAGCAGCAAACTACACAACCGTCAACGTTTCATATAAAAAAAAAAAACCACAAAGTGACATTTTGACGCAAAAATGAATGTTTAAAAATGTGGAAATCCACATGTCTGGAATTGAAACCGCATCCTACAGATGTCCAACATTCCTACGCTTTAAATGCCCCCGTATCACAGATATAGGGTCATAAAAACAAGATCTATTCATATTTTTAACCAGAATAGGGGAAAATATTTCCACTCTTTACATGTTTACACCATCAATGTTGATGCGAGTGGTGGTGCTGACTCGTGTCCCACAGGAAAAACACGAGTGATGACGTCACGACTATGTCGACAAATTTATTTGTTGGCGACTGTGGAGGGAAGTGCGTCAGCGCGCCTGCAGGAGCAAAGGTCACCGCCTCTGGCAATGGTGTCGAGGGTGGAGCACCATCAGCTAGGGGCGGGGCATGTGTGGGACGGCGAGACACAGCTGGCAGGTGATTAGATTTCACAGGTGGTACGTGTTAATCTAATCATCTGTTGTCTTTAACAGCAAGCAGCCGGGAGCAGAGGGGGAGAGAGGATTGGGAGTGACGGCAACGTCACGACATGCCGAAAGACACTTTTGAAAATCTTGTTAAAAACATTAAAAACTTTGTTGAACCTGCACGCTTGGCTGTTGTGCCGTGTCTACAGTGGAGCTGCTAGGAAGCGACTTCCACAGCGACAAATTTTATTTTCACCCTTAGTCATCGATAGCTTTTCTTCTCGTATGGTTTCTTTATTCATCGCTCCAAGCACCGTTTGTAAGTGTAACAATATAGATAAAACAATTCCTACTCACTTAACCCATGTTTGTTGTCTGTAGGAGTGTTTGTATACATATTTGTACGTGCTATCGTAATGTAATTAAGCTAGCGTTGTTAGAATGAGCTAATATGCTAACACCTTCACAAGTGTGTTTCAGTGTTATTAACTTACAACGGCATTCTTTTTATATTGTTACAGTTTCACAAATCCCTCTGTAAATTCACCAAAACGTCACGGGGGAGTTATTGAGTGTGTTCATCTGACTGGAGCGCTAACTTCCCCAGCTAGTGGGTCCATGCAGTCTGAGTATTTGATATTCAATTATTGGAATAATAGAAATAATATAAGAGAATGACGGCTTTTTATTAGTCATACTGCTGTAAGTGCACTACTATTGTCAGAGTTTGTTGGTGACGAACCCCAAGATGCAGAGAAGGCGGCAGGCATTGTGCGAGGAAACATGATTTAATTAAACTCTATAACCAAAAACAAACAAAAGGGTACAAACAAAAGGCGCGCACAAGGCGGAGAACAAACTAGGCTATGAACTAAAATAGCACAAAGGCTAACTGTGGACAAGAAACAAAAACACTTACTGTGACACGAAGGAACTATGACTAGAGCGGAGTGAACAAAAGTAGACAGAGCTACAACGAAGTATAGTGACAGGTAGTAGTGGCATTGACAGGTAGACACTACAATAATCCAGCAGTGACTGGAGGGCAGGGCAGGTATAAATAGCAGCTGGCTGATTGGCACCAGGTGTGGCCCCGTGCCAATCAGCCACAGCTGAGGGGACAGCACTCAGAGAAACAAACAGGAAACAGAACCAAAACAAGAGCGCTGACAGGAAATACAACCAACTCAGAGGAAAAACTAAAACACAACCAAACTGTCAAGGGCAAGCCTGACAACTATCAGTCATTACACCACAGATAAATTTGTGTTTACTATATGAAATATTAGGATTTCACTACACTGCAAAAAGTCAGTGTTCAAAAACAAGAATAAAAAATACAAAAATTAGGGGTATTTTATTTGAACTAAGCAAAATTATCTGCCAATAGAACAAGAATATTTGGCTTGTCAAGACTTTCCAAAACACGTAAAATTAGCTAACCTCAATGAACCCCAAAATAAGTATATTCCCACTAATAACAACTGTACTACTATATGAGTACGTATTTTCTCTTGTTTCATTGAAAATAAAACAGCAAAGTCCATTTGGCTGTCATCTGTTTTAATATGAGACACAATTGTGTCAAAGTCATGATTTTTTTGTTCATGCTTGAAATAAGAAATGATGACTTTAAAAAAGTAGTTTTATACTTGTGAGTGTTGATGACACAGCTTTGCAACAGTTTCTATTCTAGTTTCAAGCATGTTTTACTCAATATAGGTCATCAAATCTCAGCAACAAGCTGTAATATCTTACTGAGATCATTTAGGACCAAAACACTTAAAACAAGTAAAACACTCAAACATAAAATCTGCTTAGTGAGAAAAATTATCTTATCAGACATAAAATAAGCAAATATCACCCTTACTTAGATTTCAGTTTTGCAGTGTAGTAAACATCTCATTACAGTTGCACAATATAAATGATATAAATTTTGCCAAGTATAGAGCCTTTATTATTGTAGTCATATGATAACGCATGTTGATGACACATTCTTTTGTGTCAGCAAATTTGACAGCGACAAGCCAACGAGTGCATCCTCAACACACTGTAGCGTCGTCACTAGCGGCTAACATTCCTCCACAGTGCAAAGCGGCAAATAACTAAGTTTATTACAATATCACTATCACTGGAGGAGGAGGAATAGCGAAAAATGTTGTACTACACACTGTAGGAGGATATGCTAACCGCAAGCTAGAGCTCGTAAATGTAAACAAAAGGTGGGCAGATGGATACAAATATCGACAATAACGATGCCAAGTATAAAGTACAGTTGTGCAGGTGTTTAAGCATCATTTGACACAGACTTGTCCAGTTTTTTCCACTTTTTCACCCCAATGTTTATAAACGCTGTCCTCCACGATGGCTTGAGTTGTGACGTTGGTGAAAAAAATGTTCTAGGTTTCTGTTCACTGGCTTCAATCACGCATGAAATGATTTGTTCTACAGCCACAAAGGTTGAACTTGCACTTACCATCTTACACAAATAACTCTGCTTTGCTGTGGGCTTTCGTAATATCCACCGCTAGCTAAACTCTACTGTAACATACACAGCACCGCCCACTTATGCTGAAGAAATTCTAATCGGGCTGCACAGCTAATTAGTTTATGAATTTGTTTTATATTAAATTATTGTCTATAGAATTTTTGAGTCCTTCCAAGGAAGATATTTTAATAGAATTTAAAGGCCTACTGAAAGCCACTACTACCGACCACGCAGTCTGATAGTTTATATATCAATGATGAAATCTTAACATTATAACACATGCCAATACGGCCGGGTTAACTTATAAAGTGACATTTTAAATTTGCCGCTAAACTTCCGGTTCGAAACGCCTCTGAGGATGACGTATGCGTGTGACGTAGCCCGGCGAACACGGGTATGCCTTCCACATTGAAGCCGATACGAAAAAGCTCTGTTTTCATTTCATAATTCCACAGTATTCTGGACATCTGTGTTCGTGAATCTGTTTCAATCATGTTCATTGCATTATGGAGAAGGAAGCCGAGCAAGCAAAGAAGAAAGTTGTCGGTGCGAAATGGACGTATTTTTCGAACGTAGTCAGCCACAACAGTACACAGCCGGCGCTTCTTTGTTTACATTCCCGAAAGATGCAGTCAAGATGGAAGAACTCGGATAACAGAGACTCTAACCAGGAGGACTTTTGATTTGGATACACAGACGCCTGTAGAGAACTGGGACAACACAGACTCTTACCAGGATTACTTTGATTTGGATGACAAAGACGCAGACGTGCTACTGTGAGTATGCAGCTTTGGCTTTTTTTTGCGTATGTACGTAACTTTTTTTAAATATATAAGCTTTATGAACCTTGGGTTAGGTGAACGGTCTTTTGGGCTGAGTGATTGTGTGTGTTGATCATGTGTTTGAATTGTATTGGCGTGTTCTATGGAGCTAGGAGCTAGCAGAGGAGCTAGGAGCTAGCATAACACGTACCGTACCGTACGTGCGCGTCACGTACGTAACTTTTAAAAAATATATAAGCTTTATGAACCTTGGGTTAGGTGAACGGTCTTTTGGGCTGAGTGATTGTGTGTGTTGATCAGGTGTTTGAATTGTATTGGCGTGTTCTATGGAGCTAGGAGCTAGCAGAGGAGCTAGGAGCTAGCATAACAAACACGCAGGTGTTATTATGCAGGATTAATTTGTGGCATATTAAATATAAGCCTGGTTGTGTTGTGGCTAATAGAGTATATATATGTCTTGTGTTTATTTACTGTTGTAGTCATTCCCAGCTGAATATCAGGTACCGTGAGTATGCAGCCTTGGCTGCTAAACATTCGATAACTTGACCGTATGTGCGCGTCACGTACGTAACTTTTTAAAAATATATAAGCTTTATGAACCTTGGGTTAGGTAAACGGTCTTTTGGGCTGAGTGATTGTGTGTGTTGATCAGGTGTTTGAATTGTATTGGCGTGTTCTATGGAGCTAGGAGCTAGCAGAGGAGCTAGGAGCTAGCATAACAAACACGCAGGTGTTTTTATGCAGGATTAATTTGTGGCATATTAAATATAAGCCTGGTTGTGTTGTGGCTAATAGAGTATATATATGTCTTGTGTTTATTTACTGTTGTAGTCATTCCCAGCTGAATATCAGGTCACCCCCGGCTCTCACAGCATCTTCCCTATCTGAATAGCTTCAACTCCCCACTAGTCCTTCACTTGCACTTTACTCATCCACAAATCTTTCATCCTCGCTCAAATTAATGGGGAAATTGTCGCTTTCTCGGTCCGAATCTCTCTCACTTCATGCGGCCATCATTGTAAACAATAGGGAACTTTGCGTATATGTTCAACTGACTACGTCACGCTACTTCCGGTAGGTGCAAGCCTTTTTTTTATCAGATACCAAAAGTTGCAATCTTTATCGTCGTTGTTCTATACTAAATCCTTTCAGCAAAAATATGGCAATATCGCGAAATGATCAAGTAGGACACATAGAATAGATCTGCTATCCCCGTTTAAATAAAAAAAATTCATTTCAGTAGGCCTTTAAGACATTCTAAGGCCTTAAATTCAAATGATCAGATTTAAGACTTGAAGTCTATGAGCATGAACGGATTAAGTCTACTTGGATGAGAGGCCAAACGTCTTCTAAGACAAAGTGAACAGTCCAGTTGTGATGGACTGAATGCCCTGAGAATAAAATTATATGTGGATGTTGTGCTTACTTGGACTGTGAAGAAGCTGTGAGGACTCAGGTGGTTTGTCTTCATGCTCTTCAGTCTTCACAGAGACAACAGTCAGTGGAAACTTGGTGAGATCAGCCTCCTCCTGCCCTAGAAGACGCTCTTCCTCCTGAGTGAGCCACACTTCCTCCTCTTCCTCTTTAATGTGGGAGGGCTGCTGGATGTCTGTTGGGTAAATAAGTAAATCAAGATTAAGGAAGAAGAGAAATAGTTTTTGACTGACGCTGTTAACACAATGAGATTATTTGTGTTCTTTTGTGTGCTGTGTTAAAAGTGTCTAGCTAAACAATCAATAACACAGGAAAAAGTTCCTTTTGTCAAAATGGGGAGCAACTTGAAAAGCCTTCATACTTCTAACATTAACCTTGTAATGGCATAGTCCGACACCCAACCATAAATTACATATACTTTTCAAATGTTCTTGTAATCAGACAATATTTTCGGTATGTTCGATGGAATTTTTTATTTATTTACTTTTTTAGGTGCAAATTCCATCTGATATATGGTTTGATTGATTGATTGAGAAGTTTATTGACATCTTAAAGAATTTAATCCATGTGATGCTTTAAAAAGGCAAATGGATGGCACAAAAAGCCAAAAGGCTTGTTTCCATTGTGGTCCATTAAATATTCATCACATTTGATACATTCACTAATAAAATATACATAACCTGTAACATGTATATAAAAAATTACCTAATTTTTTTTAAATAAATGTTGTACATATACACAGTATACATGTCAGGTGATTTGAAAAACTATATACAGTGTTTCCCACACATTAATTTATTTGTGGCGGCCCGCCACGAAAGAATTACGTCCGCCACAAATAAAAAATAAAAAAAATAAAAAAAAATTTAAAAAGTATTTTTTTTAATAATTGTTTTTTTTTTTGTCCTGTCCAGCTTTTCAGGCAAATCATATAGTTGATGTAGATGCCCATATAGGCTGTTCAGATTTACTTTACAAAAGAGAAGTGTAGGATACTTCTCTTGTTGCCTTATTTGTATTTGACCACTACTGTTTTCTGTTTATTTGTTACTGACTGTCGCAGGACACCTCTGCCTCTGTTTCACTTTATGTTGCTGGTAAATAATATGGTTGCAGTAGTAGGCTAAAGTTAAATTATTTAGTATGCCCTAATTAAAGGGGCAGAGCTTTAAGAGACATTTTAGCTTTTATATTTTATAAGATATATTTTTTGTAAGAACCACAATTAATAAATATACTTCAGTGAATAACTTATTGTTCAAATCTGTATATAAATATGTACATAAAGTGTTGTAATTATCTTGTAAAATGGATGGATGGATGGACGTTTAAAACAAAACTGTTATTATTTATTAGTAAGTATACATTTTTTGAGCCTTTTTAGAGAAAATCATATCATTGTAGTAAATTATGCAAATTACTCGATGATGTCATGGTGACCACGCCCATAGCCACGCCCCCAACGCCACAGGTATCTTGGCAGTTTATGGGAAACACTGATATATACAAAAAATGGGGGGGGTGGGGGGGGGGTGTATACACTATGTACATGAGATCCCAAGAAGTATATGAATAAGAAGACATTCTTATTCATATACAGAACACTTTCAGTAAGTCGGCCTGGTCAGTAAGGAGCGCAAATGTGTGGAACTCAGTACCTGAGGAGGTTAAACTGGTCACCACTTACAATACCTTCACACAAAAATTTAAAATGTGGCTTATCAACGCCTGCAGCTGCCAGCACTAAAAGATGAGCCTGCTTTGATGCTAAGTAATGTTATGTTGTGATGTTGTATTTTATTTTTTATCATATCGTATATGTATTTTTCTCTCTCTTTCTTTTCTTTTAACTTGTAATTGTACTGCCTTTTTTACACCATGGCCAGGGGACTACAGATGAAAACTAGCCTTCTGGCTAATTCTGGCTTTTTTAACCATGTGTAGTCATGTGCTTTATGAAATTGCAGTGTCCCCTTTGAAATAAACTCATCCGTGCATCCATTTTCTAACGCTTGTCCCTTTCAGGGTCGCGGGGGGTCACTGGAGCCTATCTCAGCTGCATTCGGGCGGAAGGCGGGGTACACCCTGGACAAGTCGCCACCTCATCACAGGGCCAACTATGATAGACAGACAACATTCACACTCACATTCACACACTAGGGACCATTTAGTGTTGCCAATCAACCTATCCCCAGGTGCATGTCTTTGGAGGTGGGAGGAAGCCGGAGTACCCGGAGGGAACCCACGCAGTCACGGGGAGAACATGCAAACTCCACACAGAAAGATCCCGAGCGCAAGATCGAACCCAGACCTTTCGTATTGTGAGGCAGATGCTCTAACCACTCTTTCACCGTGCTGCCCGAAATAAACTCATCTTGATCTTAACATAATGAACCTTTTTGAACAAAAAAAAATTACATATGATGTAAATAAATTTAAAAAACTAATTCCAAAACTACTTCAAACTGTCATACTATGTTTTGTCAACATATTAAATATTTATCTTCACTTTTTTGTGATTTTGGTGGCTGGGTCAAAATAAAACCAAAGCACTGCATCATTCTCACAAGACAATTCGCCTTCCAATCGACAATCTATATAGAAAAAATAAGTGAATAAATAAATATGACGTAAGTAAACATGTGAGAGTAAGAAGTAAACAAACCTGTTCTGTGTAACACAACTTGATGTTTCTTGAAAACAGCGTCCAGTAGTTGATGTTGTCGCTCCTTCTCCTCTTTTGTTGGACAAAGTTCCTCCTCGTACTCTGCTATCGTTCTTTCGCACATTTTCACACAATCACAACACTTTACTCACTACACTTGATCTCTGCTTAGCGATGTGTTTTGATCACTTCCGCCTCTCTTTCTTAGCAGCTAACAAGCTAAGCTAACTAGTAAGCTATGCTAGCACGGATATCTTCAAGTTAACGTGCACTCAGACTAATGTATCCGGATACAAACAATTAATAACGATATTTACTCTATTACACGACACAAATGTGTACATGTACGTGCTGAATAACAACACAGTACTGTAATAACCACAATAACGTCTTCCCCGTCGAACGCCATTTTGCTTGTTCTTCGTCCTGTTTAGTTCACGCGCAGTGTTGTCAGATATCGCGAGAGAAACAAGTACAAACAATATAGTAAAGTAAACATGTCTATTGTACATTTTCAAAATAAATACACTATTTCCGTTCTAGTCCTCAAACATTAAACGAGATATTAAAAAAACACTCTCATGAAGAAAGAACAAACAAAAGAAACGGGGAAAAATATTGCTCATTACTTATTAATGTGTCTTTGATGGTAGTCTTTTTTATGTCTTGTAGAATGTGGTAGGTTTTCATGACCATTTTGTGTTCTTTTGTCGTTACAGGTTGCATTCACCTGACGTCACGTCCGGCTCATTACCAATACGAGGCTCGAAGCCAGCGATTTTTATTTTTTATTTTTTTAATTATTGAACAACAAACATACATTTATAATTCACACAAAAGTCAAGGCCCTTTCAATATCAAATAAAGAAAACATAAGCAATTACAGATAATAAAAAATAGGGGGAAAAAAATAGGAAAAAAAAGGGCTACCTAAATCCCTTTAAATGTTTTTAACAAAGATACCAATTTAAGGGCTTTTGTACTCTTAATCATTCTCCCAGATTTGATTGATAATTTTTTTATTTTTTTATTTCTTATTTTATAAACCTTTATTTATAAATTGCAACATTTACAAACAATTGAGAAATAATAATAATCAAAATAAGTACAAAAACCGTACAAAAACAGCGCCAGGGGGTTGTAAACTCAATAAAAGAATGCAAAAAAATAATAATAATAAAATAAATTAAAATAAAATTAAAAAATAAAAAAATTTAAAAAATATATATATATATATATATATATATATATATATATATATATATATATATATATATATATATATATATATATATATATATATATATATATATATATATATATATATATATATATATATATATATATAAAACAAAGTGCAAAGCCATAGGCTCACACAAATTCAGTAAATAATTAAAATTTGGAACACAGCATCATAGTTTTCACAGCCTTTTGGTTGTTAGAGGTAGTGAGTGTTTTAATGTAGAGTTCTAATTCTTTTTTAAAGGCACAAAAAACAGGTCACGTATTGAGAAACTTATATTTATGAATATAAAACTTAGCCAATAGTATAATGAGGTTGCAAAGGTAAAATTTGTCATACAGTGTATATCCAAATAGCACATCTTTAAAACAAAGCACACATGTGTCATGAATATTGTCCAGGATGAAGCGACAGATGCCTGCCATAGTGATGGAGTGCTTTCACGATTTGATTGATAATTGTAAGGTAGGCCAGCGACTGTCTGTTGTCATAACGTTCTTACTTATGTTCTTCTTCTTTTTAATTTCCGGCAGACTGGACACGTCTTAGCCATACAGCTGCTCTCCAGTGGTCTTTATTTGCTTGATGTTCCCAGCTTAATATGCTTTTCAGTGAAATGTCCTCGTTTCCAGTTTCTGACAGTTTTGCGTGAATTTTAACCCTCTCCTCATTGTACTTCATTGCAGTCTTTGAGGATATGGGTTTTGATCGATTGAGACTTTTATTAGTAGATTGCACAGTACAATATTCCGTACAATTGACCACTAAATGGTAATAAGTTTTTCAACTTGTTGAAGTCGGGGTCCACGTTAATCAATTCATGGTAAAATTAGCTTTTGCTGGAAGATAATGAGATTTACCGCCTGAACAGGGACTTGAACCCTGGACCCTCAGATTAAAAGTCTGATGCTCTACCGACTGAGCTATCCAGGCTCTGTAAGGTCATGCTTTCCAGCTGTCCAATCACCAATCCTTAGCACACAGTGCCCCAGCCTCAGTCTTGTATACACCACACTGCCTTTCCTTCCCATTTTAAAACTTTGTGCGTGTTTTTTGTTGGATTGTAATGAAAAATAATACCTTCCCTCACTCTTATTGAGTGCATGAAATGTTTGGTCATTTTCTCCTCAAACACTACACCAAGACATTTACAAGTTGTTACCCTTTCATACAGCACCCACCCTTCTGTGGCCAGGTGTGGGGTGGAGAATAGTGGTGGACCTTGGCAGGCAGCTTTGTTGTCCAGGAGAGATTTGCAGCACCACACTATTGGGTGTGGTGCTGGACCAATGTGGAGAGGTCTGTGTTGCTGTTGGGGCTGACTGTGCCATTGGAGGAGGGGATGGAGGGGCAAAATATACTGACCTAGTGGCAGAATGCAGTGAGAACAGTTGGAGCACATGACTCTTCCCATTTGGAAGTGGGCACCAGTGGTTTTGTAGGAGGCTCAACAACGCACCTACTTAAAGATCTAGAGCTGAGGGGCAAGGAGCTACTCAAAGCCACCAAGGAGCCGGCTGAGAAGACAAAGAGAAGTCAAGCTTCTGGCTTTGGCTGAGGAGGCGAGACAAGGCATGGGGAGTGAGCAAATCATGAGAAAGGCTATCTGCGGGGGGTGACCCGGAGGCGTCCCTGTTCACTGCCCCGCCACCCGGAGATGTTCTGGGATAAGGGCCAAAACATTATTCCTCCATCAAAATAGCTCAGCTTCACAATGTTTGAATATTGACTGCTTATATTAATATTCTTCTATTGTTTTGCTTATTTCACTTTCCTCAAATAAAATGAACTGGATGAAAATGTCATTAATTGTCGCTACTGAGTGTAATTATATATAATTATGTATATAATAACCTTCCATTCTTCATCTTCATTACTATTTGATTTAGCTCTGACCTTATTTTATCCAGAAAGAACTTGACCATAAAAAGATGGCTGGACACCAATAAACTGTGACTAAACTTCAATAAAACTAAATATATCATATTTGGACATTGTAAAAGTGTAAAACACAAACTATGACGTGGATAATATTGAAATAAAAAGAGTAAAAGTAGTCACATTTTTAGGAGTTTTCATAGATGATAACGTAAGTTGGAAACTACATACATATCTTAGAAAGAACAACATAAAAATAACAGCAATATTAAATAGAACAAAAATACACACTCAACAGATATTATCTACATTTATTGTACCCAACTTTTGTTGATGCATACATTCCTTGTTGTATAAAGTTCTGGGGACATACACTACCGTTCAAAAGTTTGGGGTCACCCAAACAATTTTGTGGAACAGCCTTCATTTCTAAGAACAAGAATAGACTGTCGAGTTTCAGATGAAAGTTCTCTTTTTCTGGCCATTTTGAGCGTTTAATTGACCCCACAAATGTGATGCTCCAGAAACTCAATCTGCTCAAAGGAAGGTCAGTTTTGTAGCTTCTGTAACGAGCTAAACTGTTTTCAGATGTGTGAACATGATTGCACAAGGGTTTTCTAATCATCAATTAGCCTTCTGAGCCAATGAGCAAACACATTGTACCATTAGAACACTGGAGTGATAGTTGCTGGAAATGGGCCTCTATACACCTATGTAGATATTGCAGCAAAAACCAGACATTTGCAGCTAGAATAGTCATTTACCACATTAGCAATGTATAGAGTGTATTTCTTTAAAGTTAAGACTAGTTTAAAGTTATCTTCATTGAAAAGTACAGTGCTTTTCCTTCAAAAATAAGGACATTTCAATGTGACCCCAAACTTTTGAACGGTAGTGTACATATACAACTATAATCACAAAATAACATGTTTATTACAAAAAGGACTAATAAAGATAATTAACAACATGGATTATCCAGACCCAACAAATCATTCATAAAGTAAACGGTCTTGTATAAAACACAACTGTTAAAATAATGTATAAAGTAAATAATAATATGCTTCCAGAAGTGGTCCAGAAGATGTTTCCGATGTGAACCAGTAAATATGAACTAAGAGGGATTTATGTGTACTCAAAAGCAAAGGTATGAACAAATGTAAAACAAATATGTATATAATATAAAGGAGGTCATCTACGGAATAATTTACAATTAGAAATAAAAATATGTAACGCTTCATTTAAAAAAAAAAAAAACTTTATAAAACACATTAATAAGTCTAAAAGTTAATTATAAATATCTATATACACATGGCGTTTTTGTATGTAACATGTTTTGTACTGTTTACGCTCACCTTTTCAGTCAAATTATTCAGTTCATTTTTAAACAAAAGTACACAATGTTGTATGTTAATGCATGTACTTGACTGAACAAAACCATTATAAATAAAAAATAAATCCAACCTATTAATGGCAGAAGCACATTAACAAGATTGTGTTACACACACAACAATGATGTAGCACATATTCTGTGTGCTGATGTTTTTGTTTATTTCAAATCCTGCATCTTCATTTGCTGCTGCTGTTCTCACCAGCACACTTGTGTTTCTTACACTGGTACTTATAAGAGAATCTTTCATCACACACATTGCAACTAAACACCTTCTCTCCAGTGTGTCTTCTCATGTGCCGGACAAGGTTCGATCGTTCACAAAAGCTTTTGTCACAGCTTGTACATGAATATGTTTTTTCACCAGTGTGTATCCTCATGTGTACTTTCAAATATTGACTGCGTACAAAACCTTTACTGCAGATTGAACAGATGAAAGGTTTTTCTCCGGTGTGTATTCTCATATGGACTTTCAAATATTGACTTTGTACAAAACCTTTACCGCAGATTGAACAGGTAAAAGGTTTTTCTCCAGTGTGTATTCTCATGTGTACTTTTAAATTGGTACTTTCTATAAAACCTTTACCGCAGATTGAACAAGAGAAAGGTTTATCTCTGGTGTGTGTTCTCATGTGTACTTTCAAATAATGTCTTCGTACAAAATCTTTACCACAGACTGAGCAGGAAAAAGGTTTTTCTCCAGTGTGTATTTTCATGTGTTCTTTCAACACATTTTTTTGTGCAAAACCTTTACCACATTCTGAGCAGGAAAAAGGTTTTTCCCCAGTATGTATTCTCATGTGTTCTTTCAAATTACAATGGTGAGCAAACGTTTTGTCACAGTAAAAACATTTAAAACGTGTGTTGTCAGTGTGATATGACATATCAGCTTTAGAGTCTTCATCATCATCAGTGTCAGGAGAGTGTGACGTTATGTCATCACTATCTGATAGTGGAGCTAAGAGCTTGTCTGCCTGTGATCCTCCACAGTGGTCTCCATCAGCTTCTGTTGTCATGTGTTGAGTTGAGCTGCTGCTTGGAGACTCCACTTCTACCTTCTCCTCATCGACTTCATTCTTCACAGGGACATCAGTCAATGGGAACTCCTCCAACCATTCAAGATGCTCTCCCTCCTGACTGATGCTGTGTTCCTCCGCTTCCTCTTTAAGGTGAGGGGTCAGTGGGTCTTCCTCTTCCTTTTTAAAGTGCAGGATTTGTGGCACCTCCTCTTCCTCTGTAATGTGGGCGGGCTGTGGCTCCTCTTGCTCTATCCCGAAGCTCCACTGCTGTTGCTCCGGGAGAAGACGTTCTTCACAGATGTCTGCAGAACACAAGATGACAAAGACATGTTTTAGATACGTCCAGCATTGCTCAGTCATATTAGGCATTCAGAATGTTTAAAAGTACAGAAGACGTATTTCCTGAGTTTGTAAACAAAAAGGACAAAAGATTTTTGATAATAAAAAAATCTGAATTAAAACATTGTAGTATTGACCATTCGGTGACCACAGATGAGGCGCTAGCTGTCCAAAGTCGGGACCCAGGGTGGACCACTGATCTGTGCATCAGTTGGGGATGTCTCTGCGCTGCTGACCTGTCTCCGCTCAAGATGATCTCCTGCTGGCCCCATATGGACTGGACTCTCACTATTATGTTAGATCCACTATGGACTAGATCCACTTGACGTCCATTGCACCAGTCGCCTAGGGGGGCGGGGTCCCCACATCTGCGGTCCCCTCCAAGGTTTCTCATTGTCATCCCATTGGGTTGAGTTTTTTCTTGCCCTGATGTGGGATCTGAGGATGTCGTTGTGGCTTGTGCAGCCCTTTGAGACACTTGTGATTTAGGGCTAAATAAGTAAACATTGATTGATCTACTGATACTATACTTATATTACTGTCCATATTCATATTAATCCTCAGTTTTGTTTACATTCAAGAGCTATATCTTATCTATATCGGGATGGTCTCCTGCTGGCCCCACTATGGACTGGACTCTCAGTTATGTTGGATCCACTAGGGACTGTACTTAGAGGGGGGGTTACCCACATATGCGATTCTCCCCAAGGTTTCTCATAGTCATTCACAACGACGTCCCTTGTGTGGGCTCTGTGCCGAGGATGTCGTGGTGGCTTGTGCAGCCCTTTGAGACTTTTGTGATTTAGGGCTATATAAATAAACATTGATTGATTGATCTTCCGGTTGGCATATCCTCCTTGTAAGAAACTTACAGTGGAACCTCAATTTACAAACTTTTAGATCAAGCCGAATATGGCTCTGTGTGCGAACCATGTCTCTGGAGACAAACGCTTCATTCAGGTGCCTGCCGGCAAAAAAACAGGGCGAAATATTATCGGGACGTCAGAGCCTTCCACTTCACTTGCTGCACAGGAAGAGTCACGTATCAACACTACAGCATGCCTTTTCTACGTTTTTTCGCCTTTTGACAAGTTTTGTCCACTGCTAGCTCAACAAGAGTCCCAAAACTCAGACCAGCGTGGGAAGAAGAAGCGGACCGCATCGAAAAGGACGCAGTCAACTTCCTCAGCAGACAGGATCACCTGTACACAGTATCACTACATGCTAGTTTGGCCGCTACCAAAACAACTAGCCCAGGGTAGGATTGCACAATTCAGACAATATCAATTACATAAATATCGCCTTCAGTAGAGCATTTAATGCTGATCCACATGGTGATGTTGGAGAAGAGCAGAACTTGTTTATTAGACTTCATCTTCATTGCTGATCTGGGTTTTAAATTGATATTAACCCTTGTGTAATGTTCATATTGTTGTTACTCAGCCAGTGTTGCATTTTGTGGCTTTTAATGCCTCACAATCAAACACTTTTATGTTAAAATACTGAACAGATGTTTATCTTATCCCAATTCCGAGCAGTATAAACAATATATATGGTTAATATTTGCTCTTTACATTTGTTGGGTCACATCATACTTGCCAACCCTCCCGTTTTTAGCGGGAGAATCCCGATATTCAGCGCCTCTCCCGACAACCTCCCGACAGAGATTTTCTCCCGACAAACTCCCGGTATTCAGCCGGAGGTGGAGGCCACACCCTCAAAAAAAAAAGTTTGCCGCAGCTGCGATTGGACCTGACCAGCCTCCGGGTAGAAGTACTGGAGTACCAATTGCTTGCCAGGGAAGATCTTCCCCAGGAAGCAAGGATTGACCGGTTTTGGGCCATGCTAGGGAGAGATGGAAGATTCCACACTCTCGTGCATTTGATGAAAGCACTTTTGTGCGTGCCACACAGCAATGCATCATCAGAGAGGGTGTTCAGCATGGTTAGAAAAATAGTGACAGAGAATAGAAAGAGGATGGACAATTCAACCCTTAACAAAGCATTGTACTTTCAAGTACAACAATGAGTAGATGAGTGTTGTGTGTGTATATGTGTAAATAAATGAACACTAAAATTCAAGTATTTCTTTTATTTATATATATAATAAAATAAATATATATATATATATATATATATATATAGCTAAAATTCACTAAAAGTCAAGTATTTATATATATATATATATATATATATATATATATATATATATATATATATATATATATATATATATGTATATGAAATACTTGAGTTGGTGAATTCTAGCTATAAATATACTCTCCTCTTAACCACGCCCCCCGACCAAGGCGCCCCCCCACCTCCCGATATTGGAGGTCTCAAGGTTGGCAAGTATGGGTCACATTTATAACTTATTTAAAACATGATAAAGAAAATCTATTAAAATCAAGATATGAGCGGAAACAAATTTACAAGTGAAGCAAGGATTTTCAAAACAACTGACTTTTATTTCTTTGAACTTGAAATTTAACCCATTCAGGTGCACAACACAAGCTGAAGACATGAACACAGAGTAAACATATCAGTCAAGACAACACATCAGCCCCATTCAGGTGCATAACACAAGCTGAAGACATGAACACAGAGTAAACATATCAGTCAAGGTAACACATCAGCCCCATTGAACACATGGCCCTGAGCCACTAGCCTATACAACACATGAGGGGCAGAGCTTTACTGTGTGTGTGTTGCAGATATACTTTTTGCACTTGATGCATGTATATTGTGTTTTCCTGTCCAACTTGGGTCTGCACACTTCGCACCGCTTCTTCTTGTTGCTGGTGTTCACAACCTAGAATAATGAAAAGATCAGGAATTTTACTAACACCTCTCTCTCTCTCACACTCACTCACTCACTCACTCACTCACTCACTCACAAGACATGAGTGCCAGACACGTACTGCAACAGCATCACACACTTACTTCAGGCCCTGCAGATTGTGGTTCTGTAGGTTGGGTGGACAGGGCACCAGCATTCTCCCCCTGAATCCTCCTCACCATGGCTGCAGAGGCTGGGGTTCCGGGGATATGTTTCCTTCTCTCGATTTGTGGTCTCACCAATGCCTTTCCCAGATCCTCAAGAAAGAGCCGTCTTTTCTGGAGCTTCGTTCGTTTCCACTCTGGGTTCAGTGCCATCCAAATGACAAAGGCATTGTACGCTGAGATGTCCAACATGTCAAAGAATATCACCAGTGGCCAGCGTAGAGTCCTCTGTTTGCAGCTGTAGGCCATCACCAGCTTGTCCATGTTGTCTACCCCTCCTGTTGTGGCATTATAATCCATGATGATCTCTGGTTTGTGAGGTTCCTGGTCACAGATTCTTCCATCCCCGTGCAGTGTACTCATGAGTACCACATTCTTGCCTTTCTTTGGCACGTAGGATACCAGGGAGGTGTCAGCCGTGTATACAAACTTAGAAGACTTGACAGGCCTGTTCTTTGAAGTCAGCAGTTGAGGTGGGAGCTCTGAGCTGTTTTTCCTTATTGTTCCCACCATGGTCAGCTTCCTCTTCAGGAGCTCCTGTCCCAGTTTGTGCGAGGTAAAAAAATTGTCGCATGTGATGTTGTGTCCACTGAGTCCCTGAGACATGTCGAGGACAACTCTCATTCCTTGGTTTTTCTCAGGGGCTTCTCCATCAGGTTTTCCTGTGTAGACTTGTAAGTTCCAAGCATATGAGGAAGTGGCATCACAGGCAGCCCAGATCTTTATACCATACTTTGCAGGTTTAGATGGTATATACTGCCGAAAGGGGCAGCGGCCCCTAAATGGCACCAGCTGTTCATCAATGGTGACATTTGGCCCAGGGTTGTACAGCAGGGGGAGGCGGCGCACCCACTTGTCCCACACTGTCCTGATGGCAGCTAGTTTGTCTCTCTGCCGTCGAGCTGGTCTGTCATCTCGGTGGTCAAAGCGGATAATCCTGGAAATGATGTGAAAGTTTTCCAGAGACATTGTTGCACGGAAAATTTCTCTGCCAGTTTGTGCATCCCACAGGGATTCTGCGGATTCCCCTTTGGACCTGAAAACTCCAGCAAGGATGAGAACTCCGAAGTAAGCATGTAATTGGGTTTGGTCCATTTCCTTCCACCTCTCTCCAAAAACACGTCTTCCATCTAAATTAGTGCAGTCAAGAATAATTTCCTGGATGGAATCTGGGATGAAAAGCTCAAAAGAAGACTTGATGTCCTGTGTGTGAGTAACTGCCATCAGTGTTGGCCCTGGTTGCATACTTATCACATTGGCAGCCTTGCAGGGTGGCTCTTTTCTTGGGCGAGAAGACCATTCAATTTCAGAATTTTTTGACATCCATATTTCCTCACTTGCTCCATGCTGACTGGCTCGTTCTGGGCCTGGGGCTGGCTGCTGACTGCTTGGTCCTGGGGCTGGCTGCTGACTGCTTGGTCCTGGGGCTGGCTGCCGACTGCTTGGTCCTGGGGCTGGCTGCTGACTGCTTGGTCCTGGGGCTGGCTGTTGACGGCTTGGTCCTGGGGCTGGCTGTTGACGGCTTAGTCCTGGGGCTGGCTGCTGAAGGCCTGGTCCTGTGGCTCGTCTTTGTTTTGGAACTGGCTGATGCTCAATCTCATCATCTTCTTCAGAGTCACTGTCAGACTCTGAATTTTCAGAAATGTGATCCTCAAATTCTGAAACGTCTTCTTCTGAATCCTCTCCCTCTACATCAGTCAGAGATTAAGAGCCAATTTGTTTTACTGTGTTACTTCAAAGAGCCACATCCTACACATGGACACAGATGAACATCTCACGCACATGCACGTTTGACGTCACTCAAACCGGCTTCGGCTTCTTCTTCTTATGTTAGACTGACCATACGTCCTCTTTCCCCCGGAAATGTCCTCTTTTGGGCGGGGTTTCTTAAATGCCTCAAATGTCCGGCATTTTGAGTTAGGGTTGCGTGTATTTTCAGTGTACGTCCAGGGTTAAGAACGGGTTAAAAACAAAACAAATTGTGGAGGCGAGCGCACGCAGCAGAATTCGCGAGGGACGGGCAGAGCACTACAAAGCACAAAACAGCTGTGCAGGGCGAGAGCTCGTCTGCTGTGTTTTGTTGAAATATAATTCACTCGTTTTGAGGCATTATTTATGTTTACATTGTATACAAGAGGTTATTTGGAATATTTCTACCTCTGCACTTTTTCTAAAACTGTGAATGTTACAGAATATAAGTGTGACTTATTTTGTTATACTGTCAAGCAGTGTTGGCGTTACCGCACATTGTGTGTCTTTTTACGCATTGAAATCAGAAAGGACGCGCAATTTCTGAAGCCTGCGTGTCACCCAGACGCAGATGGGTTTTTTTAACCTACCGCCCGGTTTGCTTGTTTTTTTATTGTCTCGATTATCGCTTTCCGTCAGTGTTTTCTTTTGTTTATATTTGCCGGGTCAAATTTCTGTCCCCGTTTATTGCGTTTTTATTGGTCATAAATTTTGATTTGCCGAAAGTTTTATCAATGACAAATACTGCCTCAGTTTGCACTCAGACAAGGGCTGTTAAAATAAAGACTTCATGGTAAAAACTAAGGCACTAATAGAGTTGTTACACCTTTCCTGCTTCCGGCTCCCAGACCGTAGTCGAGGAGCGCAGGGGAGACGTTCCTCCTGGGCTGATGTACTTCGGGGGTAACACCCTTCACCTTTAGCTCCGGACTTGAGGGTGAATGACGAGGCCGGCAGTTTGTTGCAACTTTGTGACTTTATTGGTGTCTTGCACACAGCCATCCACCAAGCTACTAGCACCTGCAGGAACTCACTGTTACCGCTCCCTCCCCTCTCTCGCCCACCCACTGACTGACGTCACTCACCTCACATGCTGGCATATCTTAAAGGGCCACACACACACATACGCTACTCTCATAACAGAGTTAAGAGCCGCATGAAACCAGCCAAAGAGCCGCATGAGGCTCGCGAGCCGCGGGTTGGCCAGGTCTGCTCTACATCATCATCAAAAACTTCTCTCTCTTCCAAAATGAATTCCAGGGCCCTCTGCACAGAGTACCTTCTGGCCATCTTGATCGGTTGTGATAAGAAACCACACTGGCAAAGCTATATAGTGTCCCGCCTCCAATTTGTAGCAGATAGAGTGTGAGAAAATAAAGATTCCCGCAAGACAGAGGGTCAAATGTGCGAGAAAATGAGAGCAGACAGTGTTGACAAACAATTTTGCAACCTTGTGTGGTAACTGCTTCTTTTGTGTTTCTGCACCTTCGGTGCCCACACATGGTTGCAACATTGTTTGTTGTTCATCGATGTTGCAAAACAGTTGCAATAGCAGAGTCAATGACAGCACACGACTCCTTGCTGCGTGCCGCCATTGTTGTTCGAAACAAAAAGTCGCTTCGGCGCTACGTCACATCTATGAAATCCCGCCCGGCGATCCGGATTGGTTCATTATTTTTTGCCATCTTGAAGGAGTTCGCAATGCCCTCGAGCCCAGATCCTCGTGTGGAGCTCAACGACCTACAAGGATCTGGCGAGAGTCAGGTTAGGGAAAACCTGCTCCACATTGAATTTAAAGGCCTACTGAAATGAATTTTTTTTATTTAAACGGGGATAGCAGATCTATTCTATGTGTCATACTTGATCATTTCGCGATATTGCCATATTTTTGCTGAAAGGATTTAGTAGAGAACAACGACGATAAAGATCGCAACTTTTAGTATCTGACAAAAAAAGCCTTGCCCCTACCGGAAGTAGCGTGACGTAGTCAGTTGAACATTTCCGCAAAGTTCCCTATTGTTTACAGTGATGGCGGCCAGAAGTGAGAGCGATTCGGACCGAGAAAGCGACAATTTCCCCATTAATTTGAGCGAGGATGAAAGATTTGTGGATGAGGAAAGTGCAAGTGAAGGACTAGTGGGGAGTGGAAGCGATTCAGATAGGGAAGATGCTGTGAGAGGCGGGTGGGACCTGATATTCAGCTGGGAATGACTACAACAGTAAATAAACACAAGACATATATATACTCTATTAGCCACAACACAACCAGCCCCAGGGACCGTTCACCTAACCCAAGGTTCATAAAGCTTATATATTTACCCAAAGTTACGTACATGACACGCACGTACGGGCAAGCGATCAAATGTTTGGAAGCGCGCGGGTGGGACCTGATATTCAGCTGGGAATGACTACAACAGTAAATAAACACAAGACATATATATACTCTATTAGCCACAACACAACCAGGCTTATATTTAATATGCCACAAATTAATCCCGCATAAAAACACCTAGGTATTTGTTATGCTAGCTCCTGGCTCCTAGCGCCCGTCCATATAACCCGCCAATACAATTCAAACACCTGCACAACACACACAATCACTCAGCCCAAAGGACCGTTCACCTAACCCAAGGTCCATAAAGCTTATATATTTACCCAAAGTTACGTACGTGACGCGCACGTACGGGCAAGCGATCAAATGTTTGGAAGCGCAGCTGCGTACTCACGGTACCGCGTCTGCGTCTGTGTATCCAAATCAAAGTAATCCTGGTAAGAGTCTGTGTTGTCCCAGTTCTCTACAAGCGTCTGTGTATCGAAGTCAAAGTCCTCCTGGTAAGAGTCTCTGTTGTCCGAGTTCTTTGATCTTGACTGCATCTTTCGGGAATGTAAACAATGAAACACCGGCTGTGTTGTGTTGCTGACTTCCCTCGCAAAATACTCCGCTTCGCACCGACAACTTTCTTCTTTGCTTGCTCAGCTTCTTTCTCCATAATGCAATGAACAAACTGCAACAGATTCACCAACACAGATGTCCAGAATACTGTGGAATAATGAGATGAAAACAGAGCTATTTTGTATTGGCTTCAATGGGGGAGCCATACTTCTGTTTCACTGGCTACGTCACGCGCATACGTCATCATCCAAAGGAGTTTTCAACCGGAAGTTTAGCGGGAAATTTAAAATTGCACTTTATAAGTTAACCCGGCCGTATTGGCATGTGTTGCAATGTTAAGATTTCATCATTGATATATAAACTATCAGACTGCGTGGTCAGTAGTAGTGGCTTTCAGTAGGCCTTTAAAAAGAGTTACAAAAAGAGACAACTGGAATTATATCAAACTGATTTTTGATTTTTATTGGAATGTGTCATTTTGAAAATGCTTAAACGAAAATTAAAAGTATGTTGGAGTTCGGGTGTTGGTGGAGGGAACAGTGATAAAGTCATCTAAGTAATTTGTGTTAAAAAGGGGGCAGATAAATATAAGAATAGTATTCTTCCATCTGCTCCTTTCTGATCATGGAAATGTATAAGAAACAAAAAAACAATGAAAGTGTCAACTGCATATGGCTTGTATATAAGAAATGATGATGAATGATGATGCACCCCCTGCATTCGCGCGCGTATGAATCCAGGGAATGCGGAAGTGTAATTGGTCATTGAATGACTACATTTTTGTATTTTGTCACTTATTATACACTGCAAACATCAAATGTATGATTAGGTCAAGCGAGGGTGCCCAATTGATGACACAAGAGCTACCCATGAAACATTAAAAAAGCATGAAAAATGGTTAAACAGAAATACAGATATCATGTAATCACGTTGATACAAATAATGAACAGAGATACAAATAATTGTTCTCATAAAACATCCATCCATCCATCCATCTTCTTCTGCTTATCTGAGGTGTGGTCGCGGGGGCAGCAGCCTAAGCAGGGAAGCCCAGAATTCCCTCTCCTCAGCCACTTCGTCCAGCTCCTCTCAGGGGATCCGAGGCATTCCCAGGCCAGCCGGGAGAGATAGTCTTCCCAACGTGTCCTGGGTCTTCCCCGTGGCCTCCTACCGGTCGGACGTGCCCGAAACACCTCACTAGGGAGGCGTTCGGGTGGCATCCTGACCAGATGCCCGAACAACTTCACCTGGCTCCTCTCAATGTGGAGGAGCAGCGGCTTTACTTTGAGATCCTCCCGGATGGCAGAGCTTCTCACCCTATCTCTAAGGGAGACCCCCGCCACCCGGCGGAGGAAGCTCATTTCAGCCGCTTGTATCCGTGATCTTGTCCTTTCGGTCATAACCCAAAGCTCATGACCATAGGTGAGGATGTGAACGTAGATCGACCGGTAAATTGAGAGCTTTGCTTTCCGGCTCAGCTCCTTCTTCACCACAACGGATCGATACAGCGTCCCCATTACTGAAGACGCCGCACCGATCCGCTCACGATCCACTCTTCCCTCACTCGTGAACAAGACTCCGAGGTACTTGAACTCCTCCGCTTGGGGCAAGATCTCCTCCCCAACCCGGAGATGGCACTCCACCCTTTTCCGGGCGAGAACCATGGACTCTGACTTGGAGGTGCAGATTCCCATCCCAGTCGCTTCACACTCGGCTGCAAACCGATCCAGTGAGAGCTGAAGATCTTGGCCAGATGAAGCCATCAGGACCACATCATCTGCAAAAAGCAGAGACCTAATCCTGCAGCCACCAAACCAGATCCCCTCAACGCCCTGACTGCGCCTAGAAATTCTGTCCATAAAAGTTATGAACAGAATCGGTGACAAAGGGCAGCCTTGGTGGAGTCCAACCCTCACTGGAAACGGGTCCGACTTACTGCCCGCAATGCGGACCAAGCTCTGACACTGATCATACAGGGAGCGGACTGCCACAATCACAGTCCGTTACCCCATACTCTCTGAGCACTCCCCACAGGACTTCCCGGGGTACACGGTCGAATGCCTTCTCCAAGTCCACAAAGCACATGTAGACTGGTTGGGCAAACTCCCATGCACCCTCAAGGACCCTGCCGAGAGTATAGAGCTGGTCCACAGTTCCACGACCAGGACGAAAACCACACTGTTCCTCCTGAATCCGAGGTTCGACTATCCGGCGTAGCCTCCTCTCCAGTACACCTGAATAGACCTTACCGGGAAGGCTGAAGAGTGTGATCCCACAATAGTTGGAACACACCCTACGGGGTGTTCATAAAACATAAAACATGTCAAGTTTATTTAGCCTTGTTTTTAGACTAATTAAAAATTTACCTGCTCAGTGGCCTAGTGGTTAGAGTGTCCGCCTTGAGATCGGTAGGTTGTGAGTTCAAACCCCTGCCAAGTCATACCAAAGACTATAAAAAAATGGGAGCCATTACCTCCCTGCTTGGCACTCAGCATCAAGGGTTGGAGTTGGGGGTTACATCCCCAAAAATGATTCCCGGGCTGATGCTCACTGCTCCCCTCACCTTCCAGGGGGTGATCAAGGGTGATGGGTCGAGTGCAGAGAATAATTTCGCCACACCTAGTGTGTGTGTGACAATCATTGGTACTTTAACTTTAAATGACCTGATGGCAAAGTGACGTCATTCCCATCCACTGGCATCGTTAAAGGAATCATTTGATTCAGAGGAATTGATTAGAGGTGGGAATCTTTGGGCATCTCACGATTCGAGTACGATTGAAGTGAAGTGAATTATATTTATATAGCGCTTTTCTCCAGAGACTCAAAGCGCATTACATAGTGAAACCCAGTGTCTACATCTTTATGCTACTTTTATCAATTGCAGGTGGGCAAAGTGTCTTGCACAAGGACACAACGGCAGAGACTTGGGTGGCGGAAGCGGGGATCGAACCTGGAACCCTCAAGTTGCTGGCATGCCACCCCAATTACGTCCGCGATTACGATTCAGGCTCTACGATCCGATTAAAAATCGATTTTTGATGCTTCTTTTATTATATTTATATTAATGAAGTTTTACATTTCTTTTCGTTTATCAACTTGCAACATTTAAAAACAGCGCATTTGTAATCAGAGACAGTTGAATTAATTCCCATGAATGGAAATGTGTGCAAAACTGGAACTTTAGTGTCCTAAAATAAAGGAGCTGGTCGGATCTCTCTCGCTGCGGGTCAGCCAAATTTTACAACGGTCTGTGTTACTTTATTTACAATAAATATATCATTGATTATTGACGCTTACTCGTCGATTTTTCAATTGCCCATGTTCGAATTGCGATGTGTCTAAAAATCGATTATTTCCCCCACCTCTTATGTGTACATGAACCGGTTTTCGATTCCCATCCCTAGAGAAAATGCATGTTGATGACACATTCTTCTGATTTAAGACTTGAAGTCTATGAGCATGAACTGATGAAGACTACTTGGATGAGAGGCCAAACGTCTTCTAAGACAAAGTGAACAGTCCAGTTGTGATGGACTGAATGCCCTGAGAATAAAATGATATGTGGATGTTGTGCTTACTTGGACTGTGATGAAGCTGTGAGGACTCAGGTGGTTTGTCTTCATGGTCTTCAGTCTTCACAGAGACAACAGTCAGTGGAAACTCAGCCTCCTCCTGCTTTCTAAGACACTCTTTCTCCTGAGTGATCCACATTTCCTCCTCTTCCTCTTTAATGTGGGGGGGCTGCTGGGCGTCTGTTGGGTAAATAGGGAAATAATATCGAAATAATAAAAGTAGTTTTTGACTGACATAGTTAACACAACAAAATATTGTTTTGTTCTTCTTTGTGTTGAAAGAGTGTAGCTAAACAACCAATAAAAACACGGGGAAAGACTTCCTTTTGTGCCAGCCCCTAAGATTACTTTAAAAGTGGTACAGTGAGTAAGAAAAAGTGACATGAAAATGTGGGGGAGGGGCATAGCTGTGTATAGACCGAGTATGGCCAACTTACTTTCAAAGTTAGTAGCAGACATGGCGCCCTGTTGTCGCGTGAGGGGCTTTTGACCAATCGTTTAGGAGATCCTCTTGCCGTCCTCTGTCTAATTGGCAACAATAACCTTGGAATGGCATATTTCTAACCATACTTTTATTATAATGGAAGTAAAAAAACAATCATTATTCCAAAACTACTTAAAAACAGTCATACTATGTTTTTGATATAACGTAATATACTTGTCTTCATGATCATTTTGTTGGCTGGGTCAAAAGGAACTCTTACCAAAACATGTTTTACTATGTGGTAGGGGTGTAACGGTACGTGTATTTGTATTGAACCGTTTCGGTACGGGGGTTTCGGTTCGGTTCGGAGGTGTACCGAACGAGTTTCCACACGGACATATTAAGTAGCGTAACGCACGTTGTGTAAACAATGCACAACACGCGGCATGCTAGCAACGACCGGGCTACGATAGACTGACCATACGTCCTCTTTTCACCGGACATGTCCTCTTTTGCGGGGCTGTCCCGGCGGAGTTTCTTAAATGCCTCAAATGTCCGGCATTTTGAGTTAGGCTTGCGTGTATTTTCAATGTACGTTCAGGGTTAAGAAGGGGTTAAAAACAAAACAAATTGTGGAGGTGTGCGTGCAGCGGCATTGGTGAGGGAGGGGCAGAGACAGAGAGAGCGAAAGAGTTATAATAAACGCGCATGCGTCGCCAGGCTCTGCTTTTTATCGATAGATTTATCAGATTTGATTTTTTATTATCTATAGCAGGGGTGTCAAAAGTGTACCCCGGAGGCCATTTGTGGCCCACAGCTAATGTTTTAAAAGCCCACAGCACATTCTAAAAATACTATTAAAATAAACAAAAACATAACAAAAGTGATATAAAAAAGCTTAAAGATTAAAAGTAATTTAGAAAAAGTTGTAATGTTGACTAATAAAACCAAGCTGTTTTTTTTCTTTCAAACTGTCATTGCTCAAAACATAATATGGAATCAAAATCAATGTTATTATGAATTATTGACCTATCCAAGGTTCCGATTACTTCACATCAAATATTCCACTAAGAAAAATATTTTTGGCGGGAGATTTTGCAAATTTGGTAAATAAATAACCCAAAAATGTAGGTTTTGTTGTTTTCTTACTGTACCGAAAATTAACCGAACCGTGACCTCTAAACCGAGGTACGTACCGAACCGAAATGTTTATGTACCGTTACACCCCTACTATGTGGTGTTTTTATGGAGTATCTTCATCAACAATTCCTCTTTAGAGCACAGCTCCCACATTCACTTGGAGACCATCTACGACACGCTGAAGGAAAGTCAGTCACCTTTATGTTCTTTTCATAAATCAACTGTTGACTACTTTGTTTATTGAAAGATGATTGACAATACATGTTTACTTTCACTTATTGATGCACGTAGGTCAGAATCAGGAAGTGAAATTAGCCATGAAACTACGAATTGTATTGATTACAATGCAAAATATATTTGGTGACCGTGTGAGTTACATGTGGGATCTGAGCCAAGGATGTCGTGGCTTGAGGCACCTGTGGTTAAGGCCTATATAAATAAACGTTGATTGATGAGGTGGTTCGGGCATCTGGTCAGGATGCCACCCGAACACCTCCCTAGGGAGGTGTTTCGGGCACATCCGACCGGTAGGAGGCCACGGGGACATGTTGGGAAGACTATCTCTCCCGGCTGGCCTGGGAACGCCTCGGGATCCCCCGGGAGGAGCTGGACGAAGTGGCTGGGGAGAGGGAAGTCTGGCCTTCCCTGCTTAGGCTGCTGCCCCCGCGACCCGACCTCGGATAAGCGGAAGAAGATGGATGATTGATGTTGATACAAATTGTTACAGAGGAACACCAACCTCTCATAATTATGGTGTGTATGAAACAGTCTTGTTTTTAACAATGTAAAAACAAAAAAGCGTGTTAATGATAAAATACAAAGTTAGCGTAAGAGTAAAATGAAACAAACCTGTATGTAACCCAATTTGATGGTGTTTCCTGTAATAGGTGTCCAGTAGTTGTTGTCGCGCCTTCTCCTCTTTTGTTGGAGAAAGATCCATCTCGTACTCTGCTATCGTTCTTTCGCACATTTCCCTCACAATCACAACACTTTACACTCACACTTGATCTCTGCTTAGCGATGTGTTTTGATCACTTCCGCCTCTCTTTGTTAGCAGCTAACAAGCTAAGCTAACTAGCCAGCTAAGCTAGTAAGAGACGCGCCAGGGCGCTCAGACTAATGTATCCGAATACAAACAAGTATTACTATTAAATGTTCTATTAAACGACATATACTGTACGTGTACATGTACGTGGTGATTAAAAACACTGAACAATAACGTATTTTCCGTTCAACGCTGTTACGACCATTTAACTACCCGACCAGTACCGAGAGATCCAATCGGTCCACGCATGCGCAAAGACTACGTCACTTCCGTTCTATAAATATTTTACGATGGGGGCGTGGTCTATGTTGGCAACGCTAATTCTATTAGTTGTTGTAGTCAAACACGGACTTTGTTTTGGCTTTCTAACTAGCAATGTGCGTCCGTTAAGAAGTGAGTAGCTTTGTTGGCACTTTATTGTCATTTACGTACGGTTTAAAGTTGTTTCTTCGCCGTGTTTGTTGCTTATTTGTGCTGGTTTAGTGAAACTTTATTAGTAGATTGCACAGTACAGTACATATTCCGTACAAGTGACCACTAAATGGTAACACCCGAATAAGTTTTTCAACTGGGGTCACGTTAATCAATTCATGGTAAAAAAATAATAATAATTACCGTATAACATCCGATTTACAAGCTTACGAGCTTTGTATAATGCTAACAGTACTTCCTGGCATTATATTTTAATTGCTGTTTGTGTCGTGTCTTTTGTCTTTTCACTACTTTGTTCAGGGCTAGCATGTTATTACTCCCATCTTGTGGCGAGATGATGTTACTACACTGGATTGACTATTGTACATCGGTTATGGAATTCTCTTTACAATGAGATAAAAGAGTGTAGAAATATATTCCAATTGAAAATATATATGTATAGACAGAACAATAAGATCATATGGACAGCCGTAAGTGTCTACATTTTGCTTTATATTTATTATTGTACTTATTTTTTGTCTGGTTTTGTATTTGTTTTGTATCATCCTGTGAGGTGTATATTACTTTTTTTGTTCGGTTTGTACTTCATGAAGTTTTACACTTGTTGTTTTATTTGTGTGTTTTGTCTTTGTTTTCATTATATTTGGATGTATTTGTTTGGTTTGTATGCTTGTGAATAGGGGCTGCGAATCTTTGGGTGTCCCACGATTCGATTCAATATCGATTCTTGGGGTCACGATTCGATTATAAATCGATTTTTTTCGATTCAGTGTGATTCTCGATTCAAAAACGATATTTTTCCGATTCAAAAAGATTCTCTATTCATTCAATACATAGATTTCAGCAGGATCTACCCCAGTCTGCTGACATGCAAGCAGAGTAGTAGATTTTTATAAAAAGCTTTTATAATTGTAAAGGACGATGTTTTATCAACTGATTGCAATAATGTAAATTTGTTTTAACTATTAAATTAACAAAAAATATGACTTATTTTATCTTTGTGAAAATATTAGACACAATGTGTTGTCAAGCTTATGAGATGCGATGCAAGTGTAAGCCAATGTGACACTATTGTTCATATTTTATTTTTTATAAATGTCTAATGGTAATGTCAATGAGGGATTTTTAATCACTGCTATGTTTAAATTGTAACTAATATTGATACTGTTGTTGATAATATTAATTTTTGTTTCACTACTTTTGGATTGTTCTGTGTCGTGTTTGTGTCTCCTCTCAATTGCTCTGTTTATTGCTGGGTCGGGTTTGGTTTTGGAATTGGATTGCATTGTTATGGTATTGCTGTGTATTATTTTGTTGGATTGATTAATAAAACATATAATAAAAATAAAAATCGATTTTTGAAAAACGAGAATTGATTCTGAATCGTACAACGTGAGAATTTGCAATTTGGATTCGAATCGATTTTTTCCCACACCCCTAAATGTACGGCTTACCCCTGCTTAAGATGGCGGACGTGAAGACGCGTTGTTTCTCTCGCGAGATCTGACAACACAGCGCGCGAACAAAACAGGACCAGGATGAAGCAAAATGGCGTTCGATCGATACGACGTCATTGTGGTGTTGATAATTCTGTGTACCTATTATGTGCGTACATGTACACATTTATGTCGTTTCGTAGAGTAAACATCGTTGATGATTGTTTGTATCCGGATACATTCAGTCTGAGCGCACTTTGACGCTTCTAGTGTCACCTTTGTTTGCTAGTTAGCTTAGCGTGTTAGCTTAGCTTGTTAGCTGCTAACAAAGAGAGGCGGAAGTGATCGAAACGCATCGCTAAGCAGAGATCAAGTGTGAGTGTAAAGTGTTGTGATTGTGTGAAAATGTGCGAAAGAACGATAGCAGAGTACGAGGAGGAACTTTGTCCAACAAAAGAGGAGAAGGAGCGACAACATCAACCATGGACGCTGTTTTCAAGAAACATCAAGTTGTGTTACACAGAACAGGTTTGTTTACTTCTTACTCTCACATGTTTACTAACGTCATATTTGCTTATTAACACTATTCTCGCTTTGGTTTCGGTTGTCTGTTGCCATCAACTGAAGCGGTCCGAGCGTCTGGTTAGCATAGCATGCTAGCTCAGAAAAGGAATCCAGCAAAAAAAGTCAAAAATTGCTGCGCTCTCTCAGCTTTATTAAGGTCACCCGATCATAAACATTTTTTTTAGAGTATGACATTCGAGGTCTGCACAAGAAGGTGAGGAAAAGAAGTAAAAGTTGACCCAGACACCTCTGCATGACATCGCCACACACACACTAGGTGTGGCGAAATGATTCTCTGCATTTGACCCATCACCCTTGAATCATTTTTAGTGATTTAACCCCCAAATCCAACCCTTGATGCTGAGTGCCAAGCAGGGAGGTAATGGGTCCCATTTTTATAGTCTTTGGTATGACTCGGCCGGGGTTTGAACTCACAACCCCGACATAATGTTTACGGTCTTCAAATATTTAAAAAGTGCTAAAAACAACTTTATATAAAGTCTGTTGTTCTTAAAGCCAATGTTTTTTTCCCCCTAATATCAGTAAAATGAATTAATTACATTTTAAATTGTTGTTAGATTGATATATATCTTCTGAAAGGCCAATTAGCCGAGGACAGATCGATTTTTGTCGATTTAATGAGTATAAATCGATCAATCATTACACCCCGAGTGTAAAAATTATTAACAATATCAAAGTGATGTACGCTACCGGACAACATTTTGGACACACCTTCTTATTCACAACACAACTGATGGTCCCAACCCCATTGATAGAGCCAGAAATCCCACTAATCAACCCTGTTAAGGCACACCTGTGAAGTGAAAACCATTTCAGGTGACTACCTCTTGAAACTCATCCAGAGAATGCCAAGAGTGTGCAAAGCAGTAATCAGAGCGAAGGGTGGCTATTTTGAAGAAACTAGAATATAAAACACGTTTTCAGTTATTTCACCTTTTTTTTCGTTAAGTACATAACTCCACATGTGTTCATTCATAGTTTGGATGCCTTCAGTGACAATCTACAATGTAAATAGTCATGGAAATAAAGAAAACACATTGAATGAGGAGAAGGTGTGTCCAAACTTTTGGCCTGTACTGTATATCTATAAAAGCTATAGAGGGCTTTGGATTTGTTTACTAAGTATTCCATCATGCATTACCAGCTGCCATATTGGTAGGCTTTGTTCACAGAGAGTCATCGTTGACGATAGCACTACACGCAATATTTCTGAACTATTCAGTGGAAAATAATATTGATAGAGAAATACCGTGAGTCATTAGATAAAAAGTCCCTTCTTCATCACAAGGAGAAAAGACTCTCAGGCTATGAGAAACAAAATTCTCTGGTCTGATGACACAAAGATTGAAGTCTTTGGTGTGAATGTTTGGAGTAAACCAAACCTTGTCCAAGCTAGGGATGTAACTATTACAGCGATTAATAGTAAACCCTGGTAAAATTCCAGGCAGTTAATATTACTTTTTCAAATGTTGACTATCATAAAACCGTGTTTGATTACGCATCTTTACAAAACTGTCTTTTTTTTCCTAATGCGTGTGTTTATCTTCTTGTGTCCTGCAGACATCGTTGAAGAACATCTCCCTGAGCAGCAGGAGTGGACCTATCGTAAGGAACAGGAGGAGCCACAGCCCCCTCACATTAAAGAAGAAGATGAGGAGCCAAAGTTTTCTCACATTAAAGAGGAAGAGGAGGAACACCGCATCAGTCAGGAGGGAGAGCATCTTGAAGGGTTAGACGCATTCCCAGTGATTGGTGTCCCCGTAAAGGGTGAAGATGGTGAGGTCAAAGGTGAAAGTGAGGAGAAGAGAGAGGCGGAGCCTCCAAGCAGCAGCTCAACTCAACACATGACAACAGAAGCTGATGGAGACCACTGTGGAGGATCACAAGCAGACAAGCTCTTAGCTCCACTATCAGATAGTGAGGACACAACGTCACACTCTCCTGACACTGATGATGAACACTCTAAAGATGATAAGACATGTCACACTGACAACACACACTTCACATGTTCTCTCTGTGACAAAACCTTTAATCGTCGTAGTCATCTGAAGAGACACATGAGAATACACTCAGGAGAAAAACCGTTTGCATGTTCAATCTGTGCTAAAAGATTTATACAAAATACTGATTTGGGAAAACACATGAGAACACACACCGGAGAAAAAACATTCATGTGCTCGATTTGTAGTAAAAGCTTCTCCCAGAAAGCGTATTTGGTTACACACACAAGAACACACACTGGTGAAAAACCTTTCATCTGTTCAGTCTGCGGTAAAGGTTTTCTCCAAAACCAAGATTTGAAAAGACACATGAGAACACACACTGGCGAAAAGCCGTTTGTCTGTTCATACTGTGGCAAAGGTTTTCTGCAAAATGAAGATTTGAAAAGACACATGAGAAAACACACGGGAGACAAACCATTCATGTGCTCAGTTTGTAGTAAAAGATTCTCCCAGAAAGCAAATTTGATAATACACACAAGAACACACACTGGTGAAAAACCTTTTATCTGTTCAGTCTGTAGTAAAGGTTTTCTCCAAAATCAAGATTTGAAAAAACACATGAGAATCCACACTGGTGAAAAAACCGAGTGCTCAGTGTGCAGTAAAAAATTATCTCAGAAGCAACATTTGAAAGCGCACATGAGGAGACACACCGGAGAAAAACCCTTTTCCTGTTCAATCTGCGTCAAAGAGTTTGCACAGAGGCAATGTCTAAAAAGGCACATGGCAACGCACACCGGTGAAAAGCCCTTTTCTTGTTCGAGTTGCAACAAAAGATTTTGTGAAAAAACAAGACTTGTGGTACACATGAGAACGCACACTAGGGAGACAACACTGAGTTGCAGTGCGTGTGGTGAAAGATTCTCTTCTAAGTACCAGTGTAAGAAACACAAGTGTGCTGGTGAGAACAGCAGCAGCAAATGAAGATGCAGGATTTGAAATAAATGTGTTTATATTCCAGTTAATGACATGCATTATTATAAGCTGTGTTTCTTCCTACTACTTTTCAAACATGTTGGTTTGTGAAATAGTAAATATGTGACGTATACGCTGCAACTGTATGCATGTTGAAAAGTAACTACCGTATTTTCCGGACCATAGGGCGCACCAGATTATATGGTACACAGCAGACGAATGGTTTATTTATTATCTTTTTTCATACATAAGGCGCATTAAAAGAGTCATTTTTTTATTTATTTTTTTCTAAAAGTAAAACACTTCCTCATGGTCTACATAACATGTAATGGTGGTTCTTTGGTCAAAATGTTGTATAGTTGATGTTTTACAGATCATCTTCAAGCCGCTTTATGACAGTCGCTTCAGGATGCGCCGTTTTGTGGGCGGTCTTATTTACGTGGCTCACCTTCGGCAGCGTCTTCTCCCCGTCATCTTTGTTGTAGCGGTGTAGCGTGCAAAGACGCGAGTGGAAAAAGTGTCAAAAGATGGAGCTAACTGTTTTAATGACATTCGGACTTTACTTCAATCAATAACGGAGCAGCATCTCCTCATCCGGAAATGTGTCCCGTGAAAAACCGTCCGACTGGAACTCTAATAACTAAAGTTCCTTGGGTGAATAATGTAAACTCACTACACCGGTATGTTTTAGTGCTTTCATGGCGAGTTTACTGACAGATATAAGTAAGAACTTTACACTACTTTATATTAGAAATGGCAACAGCGGAGGATCAATGTCCCATAACAAGAAGATAGAGAAAAAGAACTATGGCGTCGGCGCCGATGCGCGCGCAATTTCTCAGGATTTATGCAGATCCCAAATACAGATCAGCAGGTACCAGAAGGTAAGAAAAGTTGCTTTTGCATAATATTGCGAAACAAAACGTCAGATAATATCCATCCATTTTCTACCGCTTATTCCCTTCGGGGTCGCGGGGGGCGCTGGAGCCTATCTCAGCGACAATCGGGCAGAAGGCGGGGTACACCCTGGACAAGTCGCCACCTCATCGCAGGGCCAACACAGATAGACAGACATGTTTTTTGTTCCGCAAATAGTTTTCATTTTACACCAACATAGACGCTGGAAAAGTGTGTTATTGTTTGTGCTACGGCGACCATCTTTTGGACGACTTTGCTCTCTGTGCTGACAATGTACTTTGTGTTTCATGCC
Source organism: Entelurus aequoreus (assembly GCF_033978785.1). Classification (NCBI taxonomy): domain Eukaryota; kingdom Metazoa; phylum Chordata; class Actinopteri; order Syngnathiformes; family Syngnathidae; genus Entelurus; species Entelurus aequoreus. The sequence goes on from NC_084753.1 coordinate 38,095,020, forward strand.
GGAAATATATTTGTCTAGCGTTTCTGCTCGAAATGATTGTTTATACGTCACTCCAAGCAATGTTTGCAGTTTTTACAATACAACTAAAACAATTCACACTTACTAAACTGCCTATTTGTACGTGCTATCGCAATGTAATCAAGCTAGCGTGGTTAGCATTAGGGAATATGCTAACACGTTTGCAAGTGTTTGTGTTAGTATTGTTAACTTACCATGGCATTCTTTTTGTATTGTTTCAGTTTTGTAAATTCACCAAAACGTCACCGTGGACTTATTGAGTCTGTTTAGCTGATTGGAGAACTTTGTAAATGTTTATGTAACTGTTTATTTACATACCATAATTCTTTCCAAACGGTGCCTGTGACACCGTTTGGAAAGAATTATGGTATGTAAATAAACAGTTACATAAACATTTACAAAATCTTTCGGTACGTCTAATATACAGTAGGTAAACACATTTATTAATTTTAAAATTTGGTGGGTCCAGCTTTAATACCACTCTATGGCCCGGAAATGACAGCAATAAAGATCTATTACTATTATTATCCACCAATGATAATCCTACATAAATCAGATAATCTCTACTTTACACTATGAAGTAAAAGGAAACTTGACAGATGGATAATATGTCTTACCTTATACACACACACCATAATAATACTCGTATGTTGAAGCACAGTACAATCCATCAAGCGGTGCGGCTTCATAGCTTACCAAAGTCGTACTAAAACAGTTTGATAGATTTTTGAGCGCCGTGTGTAATGTTCTATATTTTCAATGCAACATTTAAAATGTTGGTGTTGTTTAGGCTTGCAGGCTACACTTATCTCTTATGTTTGACTGCCATCTACTGGTCACGTTTATCATTACACCATGTACCAAGTAAAATTGCTTCGAGGTTGGTAGGCAAAACCAGAATTATTCCGTGCATTAGGCGCACTGGGTTATAAGGCGCACTGTCGAGTTTTGAGGGAAAAAAAGGATTTTAAGTGTGTCTTATAGTCCGAAAAATACGGTAATACCAAACTGCAGCATTAGTAAGAATCCTTTCAAACGTACCAACAGAAATATCAATGGATAAAGTGAAAAGAGAGTAAAGGTTGCAAAAAAATAGACGCTAAAAGACTTCAGACTAATAGAGGAGTGAAACGTGACAGTGTATTCATTTGACTGGTGTTTAATAAAATAATCCCTGCTGAACTGTGAATTGATTGAGAATGTGACGTATGAACGACAAAGTCAGGGAATCTAACCCACAACCACCACAGTGCTTTAGATGTCAAAGAATTGGACATACAACACAATAATGTCAATGGAAACAAAGAAGTGTGAAGGAGATCTTGAATGTGGTAAATGTGCTAAAGATGCTAAGCTAAAGTAGTAGTACTAGTACTACATATCAAACACGGTCTATTCCCCCTGTCTCCAAAAGACTTAAAGTTATCAGCAAAAACCCGGAGATAAAAATAAATTTTTGGTCCAAACAAGCCGGCTTCTCCAACCTTTATCAGAAGAACAGGCAGGCAGGCTTCCAGAAGATGTTACAAGAGTGAACCTATAACTATGACCTAAGAGGGATTCATGTGTATTTAAAACAAAGGTATGAACAAATGTAAAAAAAAAAATAAAATAAGCATATGATATAAAGGAATTCATCTATAAAATCATTTAGAATCAAACTTAAAATATGTAACACTCTTCAAACATTTAAAAAACTTAAAAAAACTATTATAAATATAAGTGAAAAACTGTTTCATATTGAATTATGACTATTTATATACTCGTAAAATAATCTCGGTATACAACATATGTTTTGTTCACGTTACTGTTTATATATACACTACCGTTCAAAAGTTTGGGGTCAGATTGAAATGTCCTTATTTTTGAAGGAAAAGCACTGTACTCTTCAATGAAGATAACTTTAAACTAGTCTTAACTTTAAAGAAATACCCTCTATACATTGCTAATGTGGTAAATGACTACTCTAGCTGCAAATGTCTGGTTTTTGCTGCAATATCTACATAGGTGTATAGAGGCCCATTTCCAGCAACTATCACTCCAGTGTTCTAATGGTACAATGTGTTTGCTCATTGGCTCAGAAGGCTAATTGATGATTAGAAAACCCTTGTGCAATCATGTTCACACATCTGAAAACAGTTTAGCTCGTTACAGAAGCTACAAAACTGACCTTCCTTTGAGCAGATTGAGTTTCTGGAGCATCACACTTGTGGGGTCAATTAAACGCTCAAAATGGCCAGAAAAAGAGAACTTTCATCTGAAACTTGAAACTCGACAGTCTATTCTTGTTCTTAGAAATGAAGGCTATTCCACAAAATTGCATATATATATATATATATATATATATATATATATATATATATATATATATATATATATATATATATATATATATATATATATATATATATATATATATATATATACTATATTGCCAAAAGTATTTGGCCACCTACCTTGACTCACATATGAACTTGAAGTGCCATCCCATTCCTAACCCATAAGGTTCAATATGATGTCGGTCCACCTTTTGCAGCTATTACAGCTTCAACTCTTCTGGGAAGGCTGTCCACAAGGTTGCGGAGTGTGTTTATACTAGGAATTTGCCACCATTCTTCCAAAAGCGCATTGGTGAGGTCACACACCGATGTTGGTGGAGAAGGCCTGGCTCTCAGTCTCCGTTCTAATTCATCCCAAAGGTGTTCTATCGGGTTGAGGTCAGGACTCTGTGCAGGCCAGTCAAGTTCATCCACACCAGACTCTGTCATCGATGTCTTTATGGACCTTGCTTTGTGCACTGGTGCACAGTCATGTTGGAAGAGGCAGGGGCTCACTCCAAACTGTTCCCACAAGGTTGGGAGCATGGAATTGTCCAAAATGTTTTGGTATTGTAGTAGAATTTCTGATCTTTGACCTATAGTTCATGTCTGTCAAAAATGTATGCTCATTTTGATTTCTCTTCCTCTTCTGTGGGACAAAAGTGAATTTTAAGTCATGCCAACCTGTCTACAGAATGTGTTGACTGTCTAAAGGATTCGAGTTGTTATGGAACAGATAGGGAAAACAACAAGACATTGACGCACTCGATAAGGAACAATGACGCACAAAAGACATATAAAAAATGGCAGAAGACCGGAACTCGAGAGTGATTTTGGCTTGTGTGTGTCTTGTTTACTCCGGAGTAACATGTGGTCTGTCTGCACGGCCAACTTAATTCAACCTGCACTTCTGATAATGGGTAAATAAATTTGTTGTACTAAACTACTTTTGTTGCCTGTTTAAGCTTCGGACAATCCACTACAGTATCCTGGAGCATTCAAAGTTCCTTTCACTGGAACTAAGGAGCCAAGCCCAACTCCCGAAAAACAACCCCACACCATAATTCCTCCTGCACCAAATTTCACACTCGGCACAATGCAGTCCGAATTGTACAACGGTTGACTTTGTAATATTTAGGAGGGAGGACATTTTTCATGACTGGATTTGTTGCACAGGTGGCATCCTTTGATAGTTCCACGCTGGAAATCACTGAGAGCGGCCCATTCTTTCACAAATGTTTGTAGAAACAGTCTCCATGCCTAAGTGCTTGATTTTATACACCTGTGGCCGGGCCAAGTGATTAGGACACCTGATTCTCATCATTTGGATGTGTGGCCAAATACTTTTGGCAATATAGTGTATGTACACAATGTTGCATATCAATGTATGTACTGACTGAAACAAAAATCGATTTTAATCAAAGAAAAAATAATAATCTACTGTATAAACGGTGTAGAATATTACCAGGATCGGGTTACACACACAATAATGTCACATGTTAAATCAGAATTAGAATCAGCTTTATTGGCCAAGTATGTTTAACACACAAGGATTTTTACTTACTGAACTGTGTTCTCTTGTTCAGTGTAAAAAATAAATATCAATGATTAATTACACATAAAAACAAGTGCCTAAATAACTAACATGTGCAAGGTTAATACAAGTGCAGTGGTGAACGGAGCAAAAGCAAAAAGATGACGAAGTGAGCATGAGCTAGTACATTCACAGTGGCAGATTAGTTGCAGGGTTACCTCACAGTTCGATAGCCTGGGGGATGAAACTGTTGTTGTGGCGTGGTATTTGGTGATGTTGTTAGAAAGTCAAAGTTAAAGTGTTAAGAGTTGATTTCAAATCTTGCTGCTGCTGTTACACAAGTGTTTCTTCAACTGGTACTTATAAGAGAATCTTTCATCACACTCACTGCACTGCAACACTTTTTCACCAGTGTGTATTCTCATATGGACTACAAGTGTCGATCGGTAACAAAAGCGTTTGTTGCACTTTGAACAGGAATAAGGTTTTTCACCGGTGTGTATTCTCATGTGTCTGACAAGTTTTGTTTGGTCACAAAAACGTTTGCTGCAGCTGGAACAGGAATATGGCTTTACATCAATGTGCGTTCTCATGTGTATTTTTAAATATTGAATTTGTGTAAAACCTTTACCACAAACTGAACAGGAGAAAGATTTGTCTGCGGTGTGTGTTCTCATGTGTCTTTTCAAACACTGACTTCGGTTGAAATGTTTACCACAGACTGAACAGTTGAAAGGTTTTTCTCCGGTGTGCGTTCTCATGTGTGTTTTATACGAACCATTTTGGACAAAACTTTTATCACAGACTGAACAGGAAAAAGGTTTTTCACCAGTGTGTATTCTCATGTGCACTAAAAGTGCGGACTGGTGACAAAAGCTTCTGTCGCAGCTTGGACAGGGATATGTTATCTTAGCGGTGTGTGTTCCCATGTGCCTTGTCAAACATTGACTTCGTATGAATCCTTTGCTGCAGACTGAACAGGTGAAAGGTTTTTCTCCGGTGTGCAGTCTTGTGTGCCTTTTCAAATTCTGCATATGACGGAATCTTTTGCTGCAAACCGAACACATGAACGGTTTTTCCCCGGTGTGTATTCTCATGTGTGTTGTCAGATTATGGCGGTGGTTAAAAGTTTTGTCGCAGTGAGAGCATGTGAAGTGTGTGTTGTCAGTGTGACATGTCTTATCATCTTTAGAGTCTTCATCATCAGTGTCAGGAGAGTGTGACGTTGTGTCCTCACTATCTGATAGTGGAGCTAAGAGCTTGTCTGCTTGTGATCCTCCACAGTGGTCTCCATCAGCTTCTGTTGTCATGTGTTGAGTTGAGCTGCTGCTTGGAGGCTCCGCCTCTCTCTTCTCCTCACTTTCACCTTTGACCTCATCATCTTCACTCTTCACAGGGACACCAGTCACTGGGAACTCCTCCAGTCCTTGAAGATGCTCTCCCTCTTCACTGATGCTGTGTTCCTCCTCTTCCTCTTTAATTTTGGAGTGCTGTCGATCGTCATCTTCTTTTTTAATGTGAAGGGGCTGTGGCCCCTCCTCTTCCTCTTTAATGTGAGGGAGCTTTGCTTCTTCCTCTTCCTCTTTTATGTGGCGGGGCTGTGTCTCCTCTTGCTCCATTTTTTTTTCTTAGGTCCACTCCTGCTGCTCAAGGGAGAAAAGGTTCTTCTCAGAGGTCTGCAGAACACAAGAAGACAAACACGTGCTTTAGGGAAGTCCAGCTTCAAACTTGTTTTCATTAAGGGGCCACATCCCAGTTATGGCTGTCTATAGAGGGCCGTTTGTAACAGCGAGTATTATATAAGAAGAAGAAGCTCTGTCTTGTCATTGCACAAGTACAACAAAATGTTTTTTTATAAGTTTACTTATGCATATAATTATATATTTTCACATAAACTGTAAAACAAAACAAAACCCTGTATATTATACAGTACAAAAATTGCAACTCAGTCACCAGAATTTTACTGTAAAATATACAGTGTTTTTCACAGCATTTTATAGTAAATGGAAAAACAGTACCAAAGTTTTTACAGGTAGAAAAAAATGTCAGCTTAGTCGCCAAAATGTTACTGTCAAATGTAAGGGGACAATGACAATGACACTGAAAGCAGCTCCATCCCACAATCTCGAGTTTCATGTCTATCTCCCTCTGACAAACTCAATTTACACTTTCAGGGATGACAGAATAGCGTATGTAAATAAACCGGTGTACAAAGTGTGGCATTGCACCGGTCACCCAGGGGCGGGGTCCCCACATCTGCGGTCCCCTGAAAGGTTTCTCATTGTTATCCCATGGGGTTTTTTCTTGCCCTGATCTGGGATCTGATGTCCTTGTGGCTTGTGCAGCCCTTTGAGACACTCGTGATTTAGGGCTATATAAGTAAACTTTGATTGATTGACGTAACGAGGTTGGTAGAAGGTGGGGATCGAAACAGGAACCCTCAGGTTGCTGGCACGGCCACTCTGCCAACCGTCCCAAATATAATTTATAACAAAATAAATAATGCCTTTATACAGTGCCCTTATTTGTATTTTTAACAAACAAACAAAAAAAAAGCTTAGCGGCTCATTACGCAAGATACAGCTGGAAACTAATTATTAGGGCTGCAACAACTAATCGATTAAATCGATTAAAATCAATTATCAAAATAGTTGGCGATTAATTTATTCATCGATTCGTTGGAACTATGCTATGCGCATGTTGTTGTTTTTTTTTGTTTTATAAACCTTTATTTATAAACTGCAACATTTACAAACAGCTGAGAAACAATAATCAAAATAAGTACAAAAACAGTACAAAACAGCGCCAGGGCGGCACTGAGGCTACGTCTCATGAGGTGGCGTAAGCTAGCCAATGATGTGTCATGTGCAGCTCACGTGACGACGGCGTCTCCTTTGCTGGAAACATTCGAAAAATGGCGCAGGAAAACACTACCGATAGTTTAGCGGAGAAACATCTTGAGGTTATTGCTTCAATGGAGAAAAGTGTACGACCTAAGTCGTCAAAAGTGTGGGAACACTTCACTTTAAAGACTTCAAAGAAGACCGTTTCCTGCAAAATGGCACGGAAGTACAACATTGCTTCTGGAGCGCCTGAAGAAGAAACATGTTGGAGCCATGGATGAAGGGAAGAACTCACAGTACGTAACTTTTTAAGTCCATAGTGGCAACAAGCATTCATGAGTTCAGCTTTTTTGTGAGTAATGTTAAAGTTATGCCTTTGTTGCAACGCGGGGCTGATAATGTGTCTCCGGCACATTTGACTCCGTTTTGAGAGAGAAAACGCACGTTTACCAATTTCGAAATAAACGTAACGGACAGAAATATCTCAGGTTGGTTTCATAATGGATCAATGTAGCCGGGCCGATAAAGCTATATAAATATATTTAGATTTGAGTGACGCTTTAGTATAACTAAACGTTATGAAGGTGCTGGAATATTTCATGCTATTATTCAGAGGCAGCCTAAAATGAATCATTTATTATTCACAACAGAAACGTGTACAATATCTGATTCAGTTCTGATCTGATGAGTTACATTTCTGTGTTATTATTGGTGTATGCTGCACCCCCTATGTCCACCACATGGTGCCAGTATGCTTGTTTTTTTCAATAAAATACTGGAAAGGATAGAAATGTAGTTTGTCTCTTTTATCCGATTATTAATCGATTAATCTAAGTAATAATCGACAGATTAATCAATTATCAAATTAATCGTTAGTTGCAGCCCTACTAATTATACATCTATATTATATATTTATACATATATATATATATATATATATATATATATATATATATATATATATATATAGATAGATAGATAGATAGATAGATAGATAGATAGATAGATAGATAGATAGATAGATAGATAGATAGATAGATAGATAGATAGATAGATAGATAGATAGATAGATACTGTATATTCAAGTACAAATACACATTCAATTAAAGGCCTACTGAAAGCCACTACTACCGACCACGCAGTCTGATAGTTTATATATCAATGATGAAATCTTAACATTATAACACATGCCAATACGGCCGGGTTAACTTATAAAGTGACATTTTAAATTTGCCGCTAAACTTCCGGTTCGAAACGCCTCTGAGGATGACGTATGCGCGTGACGTAGACCGGCGAACACGGGTATGCCTTCCACATTGAAGCCAATACGAAAAAGCTCTGTTTTCATTTCATAATTCCACAGTATTCTGGACATCTGTGTTTGTGAATCTGTTTCAATCATGTTCATTGCATTATGGAGAAGGAAGCTGAGCAAGCAAAGAAGAAAGTTGTCGGTGCGAAATGGACGTATTTTTCGAACGTAGTCAGCCACAACAGTACACAGCCGGCGCTTCTTTGTTTACATTCCCGAAAGATGCAGTCAAGATGGAAGAACTCGGATAACAGAGACTCTAACCAGGAGGACATTTGACTTGGATACACAGACGCCTGTAGAGAACTGGGACAACACAGACTCTTGCCAGGATTACTTTGATTTGGATGACAAAGACGCAGACGTGCTACTGTGAGTATGCAGCTTTGGCTTTTTTTTGCGTATGTACGTAACTTTTTTAAAATATATAAGCTTTATGAACCTTGGGTTAGGTGAACGGTCTTTTGGGCTGAGTGATTGTGTGTGTTGATCATGTGTTTGAATTGTATTGGCGTGTTCTATGGAGCTAGGAGCTAGCAGAGGAGCTAGGAGCTAGCATAACACGTACCGTACGTGCGCGTCACGTACGTAACTTTTTAAAAATATATAAGCTTTATGAACCTTGGGTTAGGTAAACGGTCTTTTGGGCTGAGTGATTGTGTGTGTTGATCAGGTGTTTGAATTGTATTGGCGTGTTCTATGGAGCTAGGAGCTAGCAGAGGAGCTAGGAGCTAGCATAACAAACACGCAGGTGTTTTTATGAAGGATTAATTTGTGGCATGTTAAATATAAGCCTGGTTGTGTTGTGGCTAATAGAGTATATATATGTCTTGTGTTTATTTACTGTTGTAGTCATTCCCAGCTGAATATCAGGTCACCCCCGGCTCTCACAGCATCTTCCCTATCTGAATAGCTTCAACTCCCCACTAGTCCTTCACTTGCACTTTACTCATCCACAAATCTTTCATCCTCGCTCAAATTAATGGGGAAATTGTCGCTTTCTCGGTCCGAATCTCTCTCACTTCATGCGGCCATCATTGTAAACAATAGGGAACTTTGCGTATATGTTCAACTGACTACGTCACGCTACTTCCGGTAGGGGCAAGCCTTTTTTTTATCAGATACCAAAAGTTGCAATCTTTATCGTCGTTGTTCTATACTAAATCCTTTCAACAAAAATATGGCAATATCGCGAAATGATCAAGTATGACACATAGAATAGATCTGCTATCCCCGTTTAAATAAAAAAAAATCATTTCAGTAGGCCTTTAATTGTCACTCTTCTCATATATCTTACTTTCATTCTTGGTAATGCTCTTCCACTCAGTAGCGTAATTCTAGGTGTTACTTCATGTTAATAATGAAATATGACGTTAGTAAACATGTGAGAGTAAGAAGTAAACAAACCTGTTCTGTGTAACACAACTTGATGTTTCTTGAAAAGAGCGTCCAGTAGTTGATGTTGTTGTTGTTCGAAAAGGTTCTTACCCAACTACTCTGCTGGCGTTATTCAACAGCCGCTGATTTACCAACACTCTCAGCATTTGTACTTTGCACATTTTCACACAGTCACACTTTATACGTGATTTCTGCTGAGCGTCCCTTTTGTTAGCAGCTCGTAAGCTAAGCTAACTAGCAAGCTAAACTAGCATGAGAAGCTACAACGTTCACTCAGTTAAGTTTATTCTGACACGAAGAACTGATAACGTGCGGGAATAAGTATAAAAAATATAAATGAAGTCCTCCTTCTTCTTTAGGCAATGAATAAAATCAACGAACCCTTCAGACCGCAAAGCTCGACTGTAAACACAGACGTAGTCCATGCGCATGCGCGGTCGGTTCGCGCAAGAGCTAAGTCGACGTCACTTCCTTTCTAGAAATATTTTACGACGCTGCGTCTGAATGTTTTATAAATAATTTTATTATTTAGACAATAATACAAATAACTTACCTATCAGTAAAAGAGAACAAGAATATACAAATGAACAAGGGGTGGATTTAAAAAAAAAATCGGGACACATTTTTAACAACCGTCATTGACACACGGGGGCGCCACTGACTTTTTTTTCATTTAGATTTTTTTAAACATAAACCTATACCTGCGGACTAACACAAGTATAATTGTTAATTGTCAATTTTGAATTGATGTATTTGATGTAAATAAAGTGGCAAAATAGATAACATCGTTCGGGTGTCAGTGCGGATCTTTACGGTTTCTAAATACTGCTGAAGTGACGTCAGCGTGTCTTGCATTGTCTGCCGTCTGCGCATGCGCATACCAATCGTATCTTTCGGCTAAAAGAACAGTGAAGTCTTTAACGGCGTTAATTCCTTCATTTCCACGCTGTACTCATTAGTCTATCTTATGATAAACTGCACTTTCTTTATACATTTTTCGTCCCACTGAGATATGAATCTTCTCAGGCTAGCTTAGCTTGCTAGTTAGCTTAGCTCGCTAGTTAGCTTCGCTTGCTAGCTGCTAACAAAGAGAGGCGGAAGTTCTCAAAGCATCGCTAGGCAGAGCTCAAATGTGAGTAAAATGTTGTGATTGTGTGAAAATGTTTTAAGTACAAATGCTGAGAGTGTGGGTGAATAAGCCACGAACGGCGGCTGTTGAAAAATTATTTGTAGTGTTAGAACGAGGAGGAACTTTCTCCAACTACTGAACGCTGCTTTCGAAAAACATTAAGTTTGTTTGTTTACGTCTCGCTTTCACGTGTTTACTTATGTAACAAACTTTTCAGGATGTCCCAAATTACCAGATAATGTTAGGTAAGGAGGAGTTTTGTCCCTCCAGAGTTGCCGTAGGGCTGTGACGTAAGAGGTCTATAAAGGTGGTTGTGGAAGAAGGTGTGTGAGGGAGAGAAAAAGGGGAGTGAACATTAAAGAAGTGGTGGAGACCGGACCTGCTCTTATGACTCCCATTTATTATTTTATTATTATATTATATTAGTACAAATAATATGCGAACCCAGAATACTCGGCTACATTGGTGGCAGCGGTGGGATTTTAACTGCTGTGTTGAAAAAAAAAAAAGAGAAAAGAAGAAAGTGTTACACGGGACTCGTGAGTTTTCAGTTAGCTGCACGTGTATAGTTAGCTGCTAAGCTTCCTGGCTGTTTTTCGGACACGTGGTGTGGTGACGACGACACTTTTAAGCTCGGCAAGACGCTGATTGACAGACACTCACACGGCATGAATGTCAAAAATGGACTTAACAGCTCCCTTCCCCGGCGACGGTGCCAGAATTTCTCAGCTGGACAGAGACAATTGATGGACCGCTTCTGGGCCAGCCTATCGGCGCATGTGCGTGCTCCGGTGGAGAGCTTGGAGGTGTGTGCTGCGGATGTGAGCCGGCTGGTTACGGAGGCGTTCCCGGCGGTCTTGCTGCTGGCTCTTCATGCTGGGAGACATCCGACGGTGGTGTGAGCAGTGCGGAGCGTGTCGGACCCGCCGGTGCCCTTGAAGTCCCCGTGGGTGGGTCCCAGATTTGTCGGCCCCTCCAGAGGGTGGCCATGGACATTCTGGAGTTGCCCATAAGTCCCCGTGGGCGGGTCCCAGAATTGTTGCCCCCTTCCAGAGGGTAACCATGGATATTCTGGAGTGGCCCAGAAGTTCCCATGGGGTGGTCACAGGTTTGTCGGCCCCTCAGGAGGGTGGTCATGGACATTTTGGAGTGGCCCGTAAGTCCCATGTGGGGGGGAGGGGTCCCGGGGTGGTTGTCCCTTCCAGAGACTCTGCCAGCACCACCAGATGGTACTTTATTGATTCCTTCACTGCCTATAACCCCAAGTCTGATGGCATGATGGCGCGTCACAATCGAACTATCTCGCAGGGGGCGACTGGGGCGACCTCCTGCGCACAACTGAACTATCTCGCAGTGGGCGATTGGACCGACCTCCTTCACATCTGCACGTTTTTGTATGTTTTGAGGGGCCAGGGTGCTATCTTATGCAATACTTTGTGGATCAGTTAAAATATTGTTGATTTGTTGGTGCATTAAGATTGTGAATTTTTTTCTCTGTTCTATTTCCCCTTGTTTGTTACCTATTTTGTTTGTGACGAAACGGGGACGTTTCTAATTGAGGGGGGGACGTATGTAACAAACTTTTCAGGATGTCCCAAATTACCAGATAATGTTAGGTAAGGAGGAGTTTTGTCCCTCCAGAGTTGCCGTAGGGCTGTGACGTAAGAGGTCTATAAAGGTGGTTGTGGAAGAAGGTGTGTGAGGGAGAGAAAAAGGGGAGTGAACATTAAAGAAGTGGTGGAGACCGGACCTGCTCTTATGACTCCCATTTATTATTTTATTATTATATTATATTAGTACAAATAATATGCGAACCCAGAATACTCGGCTACACTAACTTTATATTCTACCATTAACATGATAAGTACATGTTATAATAGTTTAAAATAATGTGGGATAGGCTCCAGCACCCGCGGAGAGGGACAAGCGGTAGAAAATCAGAATACCTTTATTGTCATTGCATGGAAACAACGAAATTGAACAGCAATCCAGCTCAGAGCTTTTAAAACAACATACATAAAATACTCTTAAGACAACAAACAATAATAACACACTTAAAAACATAATAAACATTTTAAAAACATATTGCACAGCAGATCTCTATCAGAGTTAAGCAAGTTAATAAAGTAGTGAGTGTTCAGGTAAGTGCAGAGTTTAGAGCAGGGGTCGGCAACCCGCGGCTCCGGAGCCGCATGCGGCTCCTTGACCACTCTGATGCGGCTCAGCTACATACATGCCGACCCCCCCGATTTTCCCAGGAGATTTATGGATGTCAGTGTCTCTCATAAATTACTCCCAGGGAAAAAATAATCCTATTTACACAGTGTGCCAGTCCAGCCACATGTTGCATGTTGTTATTACTTGCACACTCAGGAGACAGCAAAGCATACTTACTCATCAGCCACACAGCTTACACTGACGGTAGCCGTATCAAACAACTTTAACATTGTTACGTTACAAATATGCGCCACACTGTGAACCCACACCTAAAAAGAATGAAAAACACATTTCTGGAGAACATCCCACCGTAACACCACACAAACACAACACAACCATTACCCAGAATCCCATGCAGCCCTAACTCTTCCGGTCTACATTATACACCCCCGCTACCACCAAATCCCCCCACACATCAACCCCCCCCCCCCCCCTCCCCTCTCCGTGCGTTGGTTGAGCGGAAGAGTTAGGGCTGCATGGGATTCTGGGTATTGGTACCGTCAGTGTAAGATGTGTGGCTGCTGAGTTAGTACGCCTTGCTGTCACTTACGTGAGCAAGCTGAAATTGCATTCTACGCGTGGTCGAGCAGGTACACTGTTAGGGCAGACTGTAGAGGGCGCCAAATGCAGTGTCATCACGCTCTGATATTCGGGAGTCTCCCGGGAAAAGTGAGACGGTTGGCAAGTATGACGCTATCAAGCGCCATTAGTCCAAAACTCGCGGGCTGCACTAACATCAAATTTCCACATTAAAGTGTGTGCCGGTGCGTGTGTCGGAGACCCCTGGTTAACATAGCACAAAGCATTTAAGCTTTGTATGCAGTGTTTTTCATTTAAAAAAAAAATTTGTGGCTCCCATTACTTTCTTTAATTTGTGAAACTTGCCAAAATGGCTCTTTGAGTGGTAAAGGTTGCCGACCCCTGGTTTAGAGCAATAACAGTTCTAGGATAGAAACAGTTTTTCAGTCTATTTTTGATGGTTTTATAGCGCCTCCCTGAGGGCAAGAGTTCAAGCCAGCGGTGACCTGGGTGGGATGAGTCCCCGAGGATGTTGTTTGCTCTCCTGCTGCAGTGTTGGGTGTTGTCACGATGCATATGAATTCACCTCGATACATATCTGAAAATATTTGACACTCGATAACTCAGGGCAGGGGCGTCACTAGGTTATAAGAAGACAGGGTGTTTAGCCCCCAGGAGATGGACATGATGAGTGAAACATTTCACATTCAATACGGTACTGACCTGGGAGACCATATTGGTGCTGTTGGTTGTTTACGGGGCAATGAATGTTACTTGTTAAATAATAAAATCCACAATAAAATGAATGCGACTATTACATCATCTTTGGGTGAGCTACGTCATTTGTGTGCTGCCAGCAGAAGTGGATACGTCATCACAACACCCAGTTTCGGTGAGAAAAGTGGTATTTCCGGCGGCCAAATTTTTGGTGCATCACTGGTCAATAGTCCACAAATAATCAGGATCAGGATGGTTTATTATTGTCCATTCTTTAACACATAAGAACTGAAATTACATTTTCGGCACAGTCCCACTAAGAGCAGACATACGTTACAGGGAGACAAAACAGGACCGCCAACAGATCAGCCACTTACGGCGCTCCTTAAAAAAGGTGGGAAAAAGGTGATATTGGGAAAGGGGGCAAGAGTAAAAAATATCAGTCAAAGGCTGGACCCTCGGGAGGAGGTCCAGACTGAGTCCAAGGGGAAAAAAACTAATTTGCCATAGCACACATAAACATGTTACATACAATCACAACAACTCGCAACAGGGGGAGGGGAGTTGGGGCTCTGGAGGCTGGCCTGCTGCTTTAAAGCGCTACTCAGCCGTCCATCACTCCGAAGGGGAATCAAGCGGTGGTGAAGGCGTGGGGTGGGGTGGGGGTGGGGAGTGTGTCTTTGGGTGTAGTGGTGTTGTGTCCATAGGCCCGGGGCCGTTCTGCATGCAATGCAAGCAAAGTTCGACTTCCAGGTGTCGTTGAGGAGGGAGGGAAGTCAAAAGCGTCCATCTTTGAGAGTCCTCGGGGGATGTTTACAGAACAGCCTGCTCCTGTTGTTGCATCGAGGCCATTCGAGGGAGTCAAATCGTAGATTAGGATTTTTGTTTTTCCGCGAGCAGACATTACAATGGCTTGTCTGTTCTATTCGTCCATGTTGGCTCTCATATCCAATTTTCAACACTCTTTGCATTCTCTCGATGAGCTTCAAGAGGTAGTCACCTGAAATGGTTTTCACTTCACAGGTGTGCTCGAAGCTCATGGAGAGAATGGCAAGAGTGTGCAATGCAGTATTTAGAGCAAAGGGTGGCTATTTTGAAGAAACCAGAATATAAATATGTTTTCAGTTATTTCACCTTTTTTTGTTGTTAAGTACATAACTCCACATGTGTTCGCTCATAGTTTTGATGCCTTCAGTGACTATCTACAATGTAAATAGCCATGAAAATAAAGAAAACACATTGAATGAGGAGAAACTTTTGGCCTGTACTGTATATACTTTGATTGCAAAGAAAAAGCAATTGTTAAAGGACCGGAATTGACGTGTACGCTGTAGCGTATTTGCTTACGTGTTACATACATTTCGTAAGTGAGTTGAAAAATAAAGCTTCCAACTTCACACAAGTGGGTCACAGAACAATAATACCTTAAAAATATAATAATTAGACCAACGTTTTTTGCAGCGCAAACAATTGGGACTAGCTTGGGGAGATTTTGAGAAGAGCACTGATTAGGAATCATAACTCAGAAGTTCTAGTAGTTAAACAAATTGAACCCGTTTGGGGAGATTTGGACATGGTTGGAGGGTTGGTTATGAATAATAACACCTAAATACCATAAATGTTAATAACTTAAAATATATACACTACCGTTCAAAAGTTTGGGGTCACATTGAAATGTCCTTATTTTTGAAGGAAAAGCACTGTACTTTTCAATGAAGATAACTTTAAACTAGTCTTAACTTTAAAGAAATACACTCTATACATTGCTAATGTGGTAAATGACTATTCTAGCTGCAAATGTCTGGTTTTTGGTGCAATATCTACATAGGTGTATAGAGGCCCATTTCCAGCAACTATCACTCCAGTGTTCTAATGGTACAATGTGTTTGCTCATTGGCTCAGAAGGCTAATTGATGATTAGAAAACCCTTGTGCAATCATGTTCACACATCTGAAAACAGTTTAGCTCGTTACAGAAGCTACAAAACTGACCTTCCTTTGAGCAGATTGAGTTTCTGGAGCATCACATTTGTGGGGTCAATTAAACGCTCAAAATGGCCAGAAAAAGAGAACTTTCATCTGAAACTCGACAGTCTATTCTTGTTCTTAGAAATGAAGGCTATTCCACAAAATTATTTGGGTGACCCCAAACTTTTGAACGGTAGTGTAATAGTGAGACCTAAATTATTTGCTGCACAAATAAATTGGGACTGGTTTGGGGAGATTTTGAGAAGGTGGGAGAATCATAATTTGTTAATACCTTTTAAAATGATAACCGAGCTAAACATTTTGCAGCACAACAAGCACAAATGATTGGGACAAGTTTGTGGAGATGTGGACAAGGGGGGGGAGGACAAGGTGGGTTTGGAGGGCAACTTCACACAGGGGAATCACCAACGTTAATAACTGAAAAACTACAATAGTTATTAAAAAAAAAATTGCAGCACAAACGAATGGGACAACTTTGATGACATTTTTTACACAGTTGTGGGAGTTAAGTATGATTAATCACACTCTAATAACAAAAAGTATAAACCGTTAAACGAGAGCTGCACTTTTTTTTGGAATTTTACCCATCGTTCACAATCATGAAAAGACAAGAACATGTCACTTTTCCTCCGAGGAAATATCGATCATCATAGTTCCGTTCTAAGAAAGCACAGCTTGGAGGTGCAGTCTGCACAATTGCATGGCTCAGTAGCTCAGACAGAAATGTGTTTGTATAAGTTTGGATTGTTCTAAACGGGGAAAGACATGAATGTTTCTTGTTTTCATGTCAGCATTAAAGCTAGCTAGCCGGCTCCACTCAGTCCAGGAGTTGATCAAAGTACATTTATCAACCTCGGTTTTTCGATCATTCTAATTTGAAAGGTTAATACGAACCCTCGGGAGTTATGCCGTGGTCATCATTATTACCATGTATCGTTACGCGCCTACAATTCAGTCTTGTTGTCCCAGTGAACAATTACAACACTGTAGTTCTGATTGGATCCCCTCTGCGATTTACCCCCACACCTTCCAACACAGGGGTGTCAAACGTATGGCCCGAGGGCCGGATCAGGCCCGCGAACAGGTTTTATCCGGCCCGCGGGATGTGTTTGCTAAGTATAAAAATTAACCTGAAATTTTTGAATGAATGGAACAGCTGTTCTAAATGTGTCCACTGGATGACGCAATAGCAATTATTTGTATCTTTGTAGATGATGCTACATACACTACCGTTCAAAAGTTTGGGGTCACCCAAACAATTTTGTGGAATAGCCTTCATTTCTAAAAACAAGAACAGACTGTCGCGTTTCACATGAAAGTTCTCTTTTTCTGGCCATTTTGAGCGTTTAATTGACCCCACAAATGTGATGCTCCAGAAACTCAATCTGCTCAAAGGAAGGTCCGTTTTGTAGCTTCTGTAACGAGCTAAACTGTTTTCAGATGTGTGAACATGATTGCACAAGGGTTTTCTAATCATCAATTAGTCTTCTGAGCCAATGAGCAAACACATTGTACCATTAGAACACTGGAGTGATAGTTGCTGGAAATGGGCCTCTATACACCCATGTAGATATTGCACCAAAAACCAGACATTTGCAGCTAGAATAGTCATTTACCACATTAGCAATGTATAGAGTGTACTTCTTTAAAGTTAAGACTAGTTTAAAGTTATCTTCATTGAAAAATAAGGACATTTTAATGTGACCCCAAACTTTTGAACGGTAGTGTATGTGCAAAATAAACCACATGATGTTAGTGCACCAGTCGAGGAAAATGATCAAACTACATAAATAACATTCTGTAATTTAATTTTGGTATGATTTTTTTGTATCTGGATAGACTGAAAATGAACACCAATGAGTTGACTAAAGAACATTATCACATAATTTATTCAGAAAATATAAATAACGACAAATAAAGATAGAATACTATTAACCGCAACATGTAAGTGTAAAAAAACAACAACATTATGATTTGTGCAATTTCAGAATGTGCTTGTTCTATTTTTAAACAAAGAAAGCAATATAAAGTTGTCTTTATTTTTAGGTTATCGTGCCGTGATTTTACCAATCCGGCCCACTTGGGAGTAGATTTTTCTCCATGTGGCCCCCACTAAAATGAGTTTGACGTGCAATTGTGATTGGATAGATTTGTAACCCGCCTAAGGACTAAATTAAATATGATTGGATTTTGTCTCTGTCAGTATTTTTTTCCTCGTTTTATTCGTCAACTAAATTTTCAATTCATTTCATCATTGTTTTTAGTTAGTTTTTTTTAGTTGTTGTCCTGTTTTTGTCAGGGGAAATGTTTATTTAACAAAATTAGCACTTCTTGTGGGTCATTCTGGTTCTTTTTTGTTTAGAATATCCTTCATATTTGCTGTTTCCTGATTGCTCTTGTTATTTTGCCTATGTACAGTATGATTATGACATCTTGAATGTCAACCTCAGAGACATTATCAGAACATATGCTGGACTTTCCTAAAGCGTGTGTTTGTCTTCTTGTGTCCTGCAGACGTCTGTGACGAACATCATCTCCCTGAGCAGCAGGAGTGGACCTAAAAAAAAATGGAGCAAGAGGAGCCACAGCCCCTCCACATCAAAGAGGAAGAAGAGGAGCCCTGGCAAATTAAAGAGGAAGAAGGGGAGCCACAGCCCCTCCACATTAAAGAGGAAGAGGTGGAACACAACATCAGTCATTTAGGAGAGCAGCTTGAATGGTTGGAGGAGTTCCCAATGATTGGTGTCCCTGTGAAGAGTGAAGATGATGAGGTCAAAGGTGAAAGTGAGGAGAGGAGAGAGGCGGAGCCTCCAAGCAGCAGCTCAACTCAACACATGACAACAGAAGCTGATGGAGACCACTGTGGAGGATCACAAGCAGACAAGCTCTTAGCTCCACTATCAGATAGTGAGGACACAACGTCACACTCTCCTGACACTGATGATGAAGACTCTAAAGATGACAAGACATGTCACACTGACAACACACGCTTTAAATGCTCTCTCTGCGACAAAACCTTCAATCACCGTTATAATCAGAAAATACACATGAGGACACACACAGGAGAGAAACCGTTCATGTGCGCATTTTGCAGTAAACGATTCTCTCAGAAGCAACATTTGAAAGTACACACAAGACTACACACTGGAGAAAAACCTTTTTCATGTTCAATTTGCGGCGAGGATTTTATACAGAATGAATATTTGAAAGTACACATGAGAAGCTCCCACTCTGGAGACACATTTACAAAAGCATTCACCTGTTCGGTTTGTGGTAAAAGTCTAGTCAATAATCAAAGTTTGAAAATACACATGAGAAGAATACACACCGGTGAAAAGCCGTATTCCTGTTCCAGCTGCCACAAAAGCTTTTGTGACCAGTCAGCGCTCGCAGTGCACATGAGAACACACACCGGAGAGAAGAAATGCATTTGTTCAATCTGTGGTAAAGGTTTAGTAAATAATCAGTGTTTAAAAATACACATGAGAAGAATACACACTGGCGAAAAACCTTATTCCTGTTCGAGCTGCAACAAAAGCTTCTGCGACCGGTCAGCACTTGTCGTACACATGAGGACGCACACCGGGGAAAAACCATGTGTCTGCGCAGTCTGTGGCAAAAGCTTAGTGGATAGCAAATGTATGAAAGTGCACATGCGAACGCACACTGGTGAGAAACCATATACCTGTTCTGTCTGCAGCAAATGCTTTTCTGACCGATCGACGCTTGCGAGACACGTAAGACGACACACCGGGGAGAAAGTGTTGAGTTGCGGTGTGTGCGGTCAAAGTTTTTCTTATAAGTACCAGTTGGAGAAACACAAATGTGCTGGTGAGAACAGCAGCAGCACATGAAGCTGCAGGATTTGAAATAATCTGTCAAAAGTTTGTTAGCATTGACATCATCACATGTGACTATGTTGTCATTAAAATGTATTGGTTATTCTCCGGTGTAAATGTGTACATTTCGCTCCCGTCACATTTATAACCCACTTTCTGAGCAAAGCTGTTTGTTTGTGAAGGTGTTCCCATATTGCAAATGAAACCACGCCTCCACCCTACCCCAAAGTAGCAGAATATTTTGTTTTGAAAATGTACACTGTTTCAATATATTTATTGAAGACAATTTTTTTTTTTTTTATAAAGTTGAACATAAACAGTAAATGTAGAGTTCAGACGCAAAAACAGATTGTTTTGAGCAAACCTCTGTTTTTGTGGAGCTTTTCCTGAAACAGCCATCATGTTGTTGGGTTGCAATGAAATAGTTTCTAACAACCAAAATGATAGTCTCAATTTGAAAAATGCACATTTATTACACAAATTTAATTTCGATCATTTTGTAGCAGAAACAAGACAAGTCCACGCGTTTCTTTGGAAAATCAGGTGCCAACCTGTACTTAAAAAATAGTTAAAACACATATTTTTTCAGAGGAATGCTTATTCTATCACTGTAATGTATTACTTTTATCTAAACAAACAGCATTGTTTGGTGATTCCTTGACAGGGAGCTTCGGGGTTGACATTGACAGCTACATCACAAGACAACAACAGCAGAGTAAACACAGCAGTCATTGAAGAGAGTACTACTGGCTACACATGTATCCTGTACATCAGTAGTCACCAACGCGGTGCCCGCGGGCACTAGGTCGCCCGTAAGGACCAGATGAGTAGCCCGCTGGCCTGTTCTAAAAATAGCTCAAATAGCAGCACTTACCAGTGAGCTGCCTCTATTTTTTAAATTGTATTTATTTACTAGCAAGCTGGTCTCGCTTTGCCCGACATTTTTAATTCTAAGAGAGACAAAACTCAAATAGAATTTGAAAATCCAAGAAAAATTTTTAAAGACTTGGTCTTCACTTGTTTAAATAAATGCATTATTTTTTTACTTTGCTTCTTATAACTTTCAGAAAGACAATTTTAGAGAAAAAATACAACCTTAAAAATGATTTTAGGATTTTTAAACACATATACCTTTTTACCTTTTAAATTCCTTCCTCTTCTTTCCTGACAATTTAAATCAATGTTCAAGTAAATTTATTTTTTTTATTGTAAAGAATAATAAATACATTTTAATTTAATTCTTCATTTTAGCTTCTGTGTTTTCGACGAAGAATATTTGTGAAATATTTCTTCAAACTTATGATTAAAATTCAAAAAAAATATTCTGGCAAATCTAGAAAATCTGTAGAATCACATTTAAATCTTATTTCAAAGTCTTTTGAATTTCTTTTAAAAATTTTGTTCTGGAAAATCTGGAAGAAATAATGATTTGTCTTTGTTAGAAATATAGCTTGGTCCAATTTGTTATATATTCTAACAAAGTGCAGATTGGATTTTAACCTATTTAAAACATTTCATCGAAATTCTAAAATTAATCTTAATCAGGAAAAATTACTAATGATGTTCCATAAATTATTTTTTACATTTTTTCAAAAAGATTCGAATTAGCTAGTTTTTCTCTTCTTTTTTTTTTTGGTTGAATTTTGAATTTTAAAGAGTCGAAATTGAAGATAAACTATGTTTCAAAATTTAATTGTCATTTTTTTCGTGTTTTCTCCTCTTTTAAACCGTTCAATTAAGTGTAAATATCTTTAATTATTAATAATAACATAGAGTTAAAGGTAAATTGAGCAAATTGGCTATTTCTGGCAATTTATTTAAGTGTGTATCAAACTGGTAGCCCTTCGCATTAATCAGTACTCAAGAAGTAGCTCTTGGTTTCAAAAAGGTTGGTGACCCCTGCTGTACATTATGTACAAAGGCAATAGACGCCATTTTTCCCACGGAACTGTGTCCACATTTCTTGCGCTCACGGACAGCTCAGATTTATCAGCGTCACTTTTTGTGCCCTGGAGATGGTTTTCTGCGGCAGGAACTAGGAAACTAGTCAGGATAGAGGGAAAGATGAACGCAGCAATGTAGAGAGACATCCTGTATGAAAACCAACACTTCCAATCCAACCTGATGGAGCTTGAGAGGTGCTGCAAAGAGGAATGGGCCAAACCGCCCAAAGATAGGTGTGCCAAGCTTGTGGCATCGTATTCAAAAATACTCGACGCTGGAATTGCTGCCAAAGGTGCATCAACAAAGTATAGAATAGAATATATCTTTATTGTCATTGTACATTTGTACAAGGAAATTATAAGCAAAAAATTAATTTAGTGCAAATTCATAATAACACATAAAAACATAGATAAAATATATAAAAATACCAAGCACACAGCTCACATGCACAGTCATTATTGTCTTGTGTTCAGCGACACTATTGCTCTCGGGTAAAAAGTGTTCTTAAATCTGTTTCTCCAGCATTTTATTGTATCGAGCAAAGGCTGTGAATACTTATGTGCATGTTATTTTTTCTCTTTTAATTAATTAGCAAAAATGTTTAAAAAATAACTTTCCACATTGTCATTATGGGGTATTATTGTCTGTAGAATTGCGAGGACGCAAATAGATTTTTTTTTTCCATTTTGGCTCTAACATAAAATGTGGAGAGACACGTTGTGAATACTGTATTTATAGTATTTCAAGTTGTATTGTTAAATTTAGTGTTGAATAATAAACCATTTTTAATTGGTGGAATACATAAAAATCTGTGTATTAGTTTGAAAACAAGTCTGACCGTAACCGCCAGTATTTATTAATCATCACATGTCTAATTGATGTCCGAAGTTAAAAGTTCACACAGTTAGTAATACTTTAAAAATACTGGAGGTGCAGATAATATTTAAAGGCAGCTAAATACATGAGTAGTTTGGAGTCAGAATTTTGCTAAGCGGATGTCCCAGAATGCAACGGGACACTTCAATTCAGAATCAGCTTTATTGGCCAAGTATGTTTAACACACAAGGAATTTGACTTGGTAGTCTATTCTGTTTTGGTTCAATGCAAAAAATAAAGAAAAACGCAACAACTATACGAGAGCGTGCAGTACCAATGACTGCCACCGGTGTTGTGTGTTCATTTTTGGCTAATTTGGGGCCCAAATCATTTATTGATATTTTAAGTGCGGCCAATCAGTGACTGTCTGTGAGCGCGTTCATGTTTGGGGAACTTTTGAATCACTGTGCCTCATGTAAAGCGCAGCACTTCTCTTAAAGCGACAGTACACTTGTTCATAATAATATGAACAAGTGTATACACTCACAAGAAACCGAATAGCTTTGTCTTTGACCTTTTTTTTTTTACTTAAAGAAAGCAAATTAACATATTATATGAGTATGTTGTGTTATGATTATCTTTAACCGAATCACAGCAGTGCTCAAATTAAAAAACAGCATTCCCTCTCATGTGATATTGCTTAATTAACATTAATGATGTGCACTTTAACAACTAGGCTTACAACTATACCGAATATATAAAGGGGTGGAAAAGTGACTATTACCTGCAGGGCAAACATTAGCTAACCAGAAGGCAATAACAATGTAAACAAAAAACACCTGCTTAAAAGATCTAATACAAATGTCCCTGAGGAATGTAAGGTGGGAGTACTACTAATTACCTATCGTTACATTATTATTTTCCATAACAATTTAGCCCCCTCCACAATATTAACCCGACGTTAAAACAGAACTAGCTATTTATTGATTAGCAATTGCCGAATCATGTAACATTAGCTTAATGCTAAAAAGCCAGGTTACTATCACATTCTGTAACAGACAAATAATTTCATGTAGGCTAACGTTACCTACCTGCTACCTCTGTCTTTTTCTCGTTTCTCCTCCTCTTCTTTTCTATTTTTTCTTCCCTGGGCACCTGACAGTTTTGGCCGTTTTGACATCTTGTGTTGATTTTTTGATGTGGTGACGTCCAAAAAGAGTCATGATACGAGAAGGGAGGGGGTGCACCGTGCGGGGGAAGGAGGGGGCGTAATGTTGTAACAAATAATATTTCTATTAAATAGGCTTTACTTTGCATTTTTAATTAACATGGGATTATATTTTGTATTTAGAAATAATAGTACCAACTTTTTTTTTTCTCCAACATTTGTGGCACTGGCGTGGCGCCCCCTGATGGACGGCGCCCTTAGCATTTGCCTGTACGGCCTATGCCACGGGCCGGCCCTGCTCTTAAGGGAATGATATTTACAAATTAAAGACGATCTCAAATTTTGGGGGGATCTAAAGAAAATATATCTTATCAGATGGAAATTTGCATAGACTATATTTTACAGACTTTTCAGGATGTTTTGTGGGCGGCCTTATTTTACGTGCCTCCACTTCGACTGCGCCTTCTCCCAACTAGCAATGGTATAGTTTTTTTAGTGCTTCCGTAGCGAGACTACTGACAGATAAGTTAGAACTGTACGCTACTTTGTATCAGAAATGGCAACAGCGGAGGATGCTGTTAGAAAAATTGTATCTAGGTTATCACAAAACTTTGTGTTACATTGAGTTCCCGGCAAGCAGACAAAAGCTGTCTTTGATCTACCAAGAAGAAGGCTTGTAAAACTACACTGTGTAGGATGGGAAGCAACATGGAGGTATTCTGTTTCTTTCATGTATTGTAATCAACAGAAAGCTGTTGTCTTGACCCAAGAACTACAAAAGCGTAGAGGAAGCAGGACCAGACTCCCCTCCAGGCGACCTTTTCTGTGAACTGTTTTACGACCTTTTCTTTGAACTGTTCTGTAACCAAAGGCAATGGCTGTTTACGACCCCCCACCCCCTTAGAAACAGCTGTTGCCACGTAATCAGGGAGAGTCCAATTAAAAGAGGCGGCGTACAATCTTTCGCCAGAGCGTGGAACACTGTCCAAGGGTACAGATGTACACGTTTCTCCTCACTGAGCCAAATTGAATTCTGTCTCTGTTTGATTCTTTGCTTCTTGTCTTGTTTAATAGATGCCATCAGTGTTTGAACCTGACAGATGCATGTGCATGTACGAGCCAGTCTGTCCCACAATAAGAGGATAGAGTAAAAGCAGGAGCTTAGTGACTGGAAAATTGGACTACAATGTCGAAGTCCCGCAAAGATGTAGCGTATTTGGAGATACCCGCTGACGTCACAGGACAGAGCAGACTCCAAACGGCTCGTTTGGAGGGAGTATGAGGGAAGGCAAGATTATTTTATAAATATCTCTGTGTGATGTAACATTATCAGGGAATGGGGATGGACTTTTATTTTTGTTGGAATAATTACGTGTAAGTTATCACAAAAGTTTCCGTTTTCGGAAACTTCCGGCGAGCAGACAGATGTGCTGTCTTTGTTGTACCAAGCCAAAGGCTTGTAAAATTCCATTGTGTACGATGGGAAGAGACGGGAGGGGTTATCTATTGTGATCCAAAGACCTGCCCAAGCTCGATCCAGGACCAGTCCAAGCCCGAGGCATCTTTTTCTTTTGTGTTAAAGTGACCGAAAACAATGGCTGTTTACATACACCCCATTCCTTTAGAAACAGTTGTTGTTATGTAAACAGGGAAAGTCCAAATAAAAAGAGGTGGCGTACAATCTTTCGCCAGAGGTTACAGGTCGACACGTTTCTCCTCAATTGAGCCAAATTGAATCCTGTCTCTGTTTATTTCCCTGCTACTTGTCTGTTTTAATAGATGTCATCGATGTTTGAACCTGACAATTTTGAAAGTGGTTTTTCCTCCCTCCTGTAGTTTCCAGTAATTTCCGTACAGCGGTCAGACGCATATTAGAATAAACGCAGGATGATGACGATGGATGAGTGGTACAGTATATCTCCACATTGACACCATGTAAACAGACATTAGGTCAGATTTGTTTAAAGGCCTACTGAAATGAATTTTTTTTATTTAAACGGGGATAGCAGATCTATTCTATGTGTCATACTTGATCATTTCGCGATATTGCCATATTTTTGCTGAAAGGATTTAGTATAGAACAACGACGATAAAGATTGCAACTTTTGGTATCTGATAAAAAAAAGGCTTGCCCCTACCGGAAGTAGCGTGACGTAGTCAGTTGAACATATACGCAAAGTTCCCTATTGTTTACAATGATGGCCGCATGAAGTGAGAGAGATTCGGACCGAGAAAGCGACAATTTCCCCATTAATTTGAGCGAGGATGAAAGATTTGTGGATGAGTAAAGTGCAAGTGAAGGACTAGTGGGGAGTTGAAGCTATTCAGATAGGGAAGATGCTGTGAGAGCCGGGGGTGACCTGATATTCAGCTGGGAATGACTACAACAGTAAATAAACACAAGACATATATATACTCTATTAGCCACAACACAACCAGGCTTATATTTAATATGCCACAAATTAATCCTGCATAAAAACACCTGCGTGTTTGTTATGCTAGCTCCTAGCTCCTCTGCTAGCTCCTAGCTCCATAGAACACGCCAATACAATTCAAACACCTGATCAACACACACCATCACTCAGCCCAAAAGACCGTTTACCTAACCCAAGGTTCATAAAGCTTATATATTTTTAAAAAGTTACGTACGTGACGCGCACATACGGTCAAGTTATCGAATGTTTAGCAGCCAAGGCTGCATACTCACGGTACCTGATATTCAGCTGGGAATGACTACAACAGTAAATAAACACAAGACATATATATACTCTATTAGCCACAACACAACCAGGCTTATATTTAATATGCCACAAATTAATCCTGCATAATAACACCTGCGTGTTTGTTATGCTAGCTCCTAGCTCCTCTGCTAGCTCCTAGCTCCATAGAACACGCCAATACAATTCAAACACCTGATCAACACACACAATCACTCAGCCCAAAAGACCGTTCACCTAACCCAAGGTTCATAAAGCTTATATATTTTTAAAAAGTTACGTACGTGACGCGCACGTAGGTACGGTATGTGTTATGCTAGCTCCTCTGCTAGCTCCTAGCTCCATAGAACACGCCAATACAATTCAAACACATGATCAACACACACAATCACTCAGCCCAAAAGACCGTTCACCTAACCCAAGGTTCATAAAGCTTATATATTTTAAAAAAGTTACGTACATACGCAAAAAAAAGCCAAAGCTGCATACTCACAGTAGCACGTCTGCGTCTTTGTCCTCCAAATCAAAGTAATCCTGGTAAGAGTCTGTGTTGTCCCAGTTCTCTACAGGCGTCTGTGTATCCAAATCAAAAGTCCTCCTGGTTAGAGTCTCTGTTATCCGAGTTCTTCCATCTTGACTGCATCTTTCGGGAATGTAAACAAAGAAGCGCCGGCTGTGTACTGTTGTGGCTGACTACGTTCGAAAAATACGTCCATTTCGCACCGACAACTTTCTTCTTTGCTTGCTTGGCTTCCTTCTCCATAATGCAATGAACATGATTGAAACAGATTCACGAACACAGATGTCCAGAATACTGTGGAATTATGAAATGAAAACAGAGCTTTTTCGTATTGGCTTCAATGTGGAAGGCATACCCGTGTTCGCCGGGCTACGTCATGCGCATACGTCAACCCTCAGAGGCGTTTCGAACCGGAAGTTTAGCGGCAAATTTAAAATGTCACTTTATAAGTTAACCCGGCCGTATTGGCATGTGTTATAATGTTAAGATTTCATCATTGATATATAAACTATCAGACTGCGTGGTCGGTAGTAGTGGCTTTCAGTAGGCCTTTAATTTAAGCAGAGATTCTAAACTGTGGTACGAGTACCAATAGTGGTACACCAACGAGTCATATGGTTAAAGTACAGTGTTTTATTTTCCTATATCCCAACACAGTGTTACTGTTCAAACTGTGTGTAATGTTACAGTGGCCAGAAATATGAAATATATGTTTTAAATAAAACCTCTGCCTTGATTTTAATGAATACTTAGGCCTAATGTGCTACTGTATTTTAATGTCGGTCATTCTGGTCGTACTTGGAGAGCCAAGTTTTTTACCCCGAGGTATTACTTGGTGAAAAACAGTTTGAGAAACACTGGACTAAAGTATAAGTAAATCAAATAAAAAGCAGGAAGGCAGAAATATATCTGATTTTAAAAATTAAAAAAATGGTATTTAATTTTAGACTTAGTCAGACTTTAATGATCCACAAGGGAAATTGTGCCACACAGTAGCTCAGTTACAAAGGTTGGAAAGGGTAAGGATGGAAAGGATAATGCACAAAGGGCACAAAAAGGGCGAAAACAAAAAGGTATAAAGTAGACTGAAAATGTACCATAGTAGCAATATAAGATATAACATATGTAATATTTACATATTATATACACACATATATATATATATATATACATATATATATATATATATATATATATATATATATATATATATATATATATATATATATATATATATATATATATATATATATATATATATATATAAACTTGGGCTTTTGTCCACAATGTCCAAAGTCAGAAAGTCGTGCCTTCAGAAAATGAGGGTCAGGCGATTCATTATGGTCCATTTCGGCTGTAAATAACAAATAAAATAAATAATAATGTCAGTGTCTCAGAGACAAAATTAACCAATATTTATTGATGAAAAACAATTTGACTACAAAAGACATATGTGTAAGTCAATGATATGACGTGGAAAAGGGGGAGGATTAAATAAGCATTGCTTCTTTCTATTCATTTTTGGACACGTTGTGAAGAAAATGTAAAAAAAAAAAGTGATACATCATTTTGAAACTGTATGTATGTTTAAATAAAATCACTCTGTATCTGACAAATATTAAATCTTAAAAAAACAAACATTGAAAATAAAATCAAAGAATGCCAAACTAATGTCAATTTTATGGCAGCAAAAAGATTTGTCAAAAAAAAAGTTTACCCAGATGTATTTATTATGCTGCTTACTCTCATTCCACACCTGCAAGGATTATTCAAATGATAAATTCATACATCCATCCATTTTCTACCGCTTGTCCCTTTTGGGTTCGCGGGGTGTGCTGAAGCCTATCTCAGCTGCACATGGGCAGAAGGCGGTGTACACCCTGGACAAGTCGCCACCTCATCACAGGGCAAATTCCTTTGCCGAAATAAGTCATGATGTTAAAAGATAGCAACATGCTTAAAGAATATAACAATGGAGGACACAAAATGATAGATTTTCATTGTTTAAATGTGACTCTGAAGTTGAATTGGTTGAAATCCTGGATGGAAAAATTGCGACTCTTTTGGTTCTGCCCAGAAAATGTATATTTGTTCAACTTCCTGCCACCTTATCAGACATTCACAAGCAGATTTGAACTTATTGGAAGATGTTGTCCACGCAACTTCTCACCTCACCGCATTGCAATATGGAATAAGCTTTATTTAGAAATATAATATTATAAAGACTGGATGCATGGACAAATATTGGATATTATTAATAAACAAGGGAACTGGCTTCACTATGAGCAACATTT
>NC_084753.1:38129310-38169310 GCF_033978785.1 Entelurus aequoreus
AGAATGACAAACACATTTCGGGAGAACATCCACACCGTAACACAACAGAACAAATACCCAGAACCCCTTGCAGCACTAACTCTTCCGGGACACTACAATATACACCCCACCTCCTCAACCCCGCCCACCTCAGTCTCCTCATGCTCTCTCTGGGAGAGCATGTCCCAAATTCCAAGCTGCTGTTTTGAGGCATGTTAAAAAAAATAATGCACTTTGTGACTTCAATAATAAATATGGCAGTGCCATGTTGGCATTTTTTTCCATAACTTGAGTTGATTTATTTTGGAAAACCTTGTTACATTGTTTAATGCATCCAGCGGGGCTTCACAACAAAATTAGGCATAATAATGTGTTAATTCCACGACTGTATATATCGGTATCGGTTGATATCGGAATCAGTAATTAAGAGTTAAAAAATATCGGAATATCGGATATCGGCAAAAAAGCCATTATCGGACATCTCTATTATGGTTATGACATCTTGATTGTAAACGTGGTAACTAATGAGGTCCTCGGAAACATTATCAGAATATATGCTGGCGTGACTGAACAAAGCTGGACTTTTTCTAAACCATGTTTGTCTTCTTGTGTCCCGCAGACGTCTGTGAAGAATATCTTCTCCCTGAGCAGCAGGAGTGGACCTCCGGGATGGCGCAGGAAGATCTGCAGCCCCCTCACATTAAAGTGGAAGAGGAGGAGCCACAGACACCTCACTTTAAAGAGGAAGATGAGGAACACCGCATCAGTCAAGAGGGGGAGAATCTTAAATGGCTGGAGGAGGTTGATGTCACCAAGATGCCAGTGACTGGTGTCCCTGTGAAGAGTGAAGGTGATGAGGTCAAAGGTGAAAGTGAGGAGAAGAGAGAGGCGGAGCCTCCAAGCAGCAGCTCAACTCAACACATGACAACAGAAGCTGATGGAGACCACTGTGGAGGATCACAAGCAGACAAGCTCTTAGCTCCACTATCAGATAGTGAGGACACAACGTCACACTCTCCTGACACTGATGATGAAGACTCTAAAGATGATAAGACATGTCACACTGACAACACACACCTGACGTGTTCTCACTGCGACAAAACCTTTCATCACCGTTGTAATCTGAAAAGACACATGAGGATACACACCGGAGAAAAACCCTTCTCCTGCTCAATCTGCCACCAAAGCTATTGCGACCAGTCGACGCTTGTAAGACACATGATGACACACACCGGGGAGAAGCGTTTCGTTTGTGCAGTGTGTGGTAAACGATTTGCGAGGAAATGTAGGCTGCAATCGCACATGAGAATACACACTGGTGAAAAACCTTTTACCTGTTCAGTCTGCGGTAAAGGTATTTCAGAAAAAGACAAGTTAAAAATACACATGCGAATACACACCTGTGAAAAGCCTTTCATCTGCTCAGTGTGTGGTAAAGGTTTTGCACGGAAATACAAATTGAAATCCCACATGAAAATACACACCGGTGAAAAACCTTTTCCTTGTTCGGTGTGTGGTAAAGGTTTTTCAGAAAACGACAAGTTAAAAATACACATGAGAATACACACTCGTGAAAAGCCTTTTATCTGTTTAATGTGTAGTAAAGGTTTCGCACGGAAAGACACGTTGAAAATACACATGAGAACGCACACCGGTGAAAAACCATATTCCTGTCCGTGCTGCAACATAAGCATTTGTGACCGCGAAGCGCTCGTCGCACACATCAGGAGACACACTGGAGAAAAACCTTTCACGTGTTCAGTCTGCGGTAAGGATTTTATTGAAAATAAACGTTTGAAACGACACATGAGAACACACACCGGCGAGAAAGTGTTCAGTTGCAGTGTGTGTGATGAGAAATTCTCTTATAAGTACCAGTTGCAGAAACACAAGTGTGCTGGTGAGAACAGCAGCAGCAAATGAAGATGCAGGATTCGGAATAAACTGTCAAAACTTTGATAACTTCGACTTTTTAACAACATCAGCACATATAACATGCATGACATCATTGTTGTGGAACACAATCTTGTTAATATTTATAGATTATATATTTTAGATCAGGGGTCACCAACCTTTTTGAAACCAAGAGCTACTTCTTGGGTACTGATTAATGCGAAGGGCTACCAGTTTGATACACACTTAAATAAATTGCCAGAAATAGCCAATTCGCTCAATTTACCTTTAACTCTGTTATTAATAATTAATGATATTTACACTTAATTGAACGGTTTAAAAGAGGAGAAAACACGAAACAAATGACAATTAAATTTTGAAACATAATTTAGCTTCAATTTTGACTCTTTAAAATTCAAAATTCTACCGAAAAAAAAGAAGAGAAAAACTAGCTAATTCGAGTCTTTTTGAAAAAATTAAAAAAATAATTTATGGAACATCATTAGTAATTTTTCCTGATTAAGATTAATTTTAGAATTTTGATGACATGTTTTAAATAGGTTAAAATCCAATCTACACTTCGTTAGAATATATAACAAATTGGACCAAGCTATATTTCTAACAAAGACAAATCATTATTTCTTCTAGGTTTTCCAGAACAAAAATTTTAAAAGAAATTCAAAAGACTTTGAAATAAGATTCAAATTTTATTCTACAGATTTTCTAGATTTGCCAGAATATTTTTTTTTTTAAATTTTAATCATAAGTTTGAAGAAATATTTCACAAATATTCTTCATCAAAAAAACAGAAGCTAAAATTAAGAATTTAATTAAAATGTATTTATTATTCTTTACAATAAAAAAATACATTTACTTGAACATTGATTTAAATTGTCAGGAAAGAAGAGGAAGGAATTTAAAAGGTAAAAAGGTATATGTGTTTAAAAATCCTAAAATAATTTTTTAGGTTGTATTTTTTCTCTAAAATTGTCTTTCTGAAAGTTATAAGAAGCAAAGTAAAAAAAATAATGAATTTATTTAAACAAGTGAAGACCAAGTCTTTAAAATATTTTCTTGGAGTTTCAAATTCTATTTGAGTTTTGTCTCTCTTAGAATTAAAAATGTCGGGCAAAGCGAGACCAGCTTGCTAGTAAATAAATAAAATTTAAAAAATAGAGGCAGCTCACTGGTAAGTGCTGCTATTTTTAGAACAGGCCAGCGGGCTACTCATCTGGTCCTTATGGGCTACCTGGTGCCCGCGGGCACCGCGTTGGTGACCCCTGTTTTAGATTAAAGAATGTGCGTCAATATACAACATTGTGTATATATATTTGGAAATATATATATATATATCTGAAAAGTTTTATATTCACTTATACAAAAGCCAAAACTAGTGAAGTTGGCACGTTGTGTAATTCGGAAATAAAAACAGAATACAATGATTTGCAAATCCTTTTCAACTTATATTCAATTGAATAGACTGCAAAGACAAGAAATGTATTGTTCGAACTGAGAAATTAAAATTTTTTTTGCAAATAATCATTAACTTAGAATTACAAGTTTACACAGGGGCATGTTCACCACTGTGTTACATGGACTTTCCTTTTAACAACACTCAGTAAAGGTTTGGGAACTGAGGAGACACATTTTTTAAGCTTCTCAGGTGGAATTCTATCCCATTCTTGCTTGATGTACAGCTTAAGTTGTTCAACAGTCAACAGTTTTCATATTTTAGGCTTCATATTGCACCACACATTTTCAATGGTCTGGACTACAGGCAGGCCAGTCTAGCACCCGCACTCTTTTACTATGAAGCCACGCTGTTGTAACACGTGGCTTGGCATTGTCTTGCTGAAATAAGCAGGGGCGTCCATGATAACGTTGCTTGGATGGCAACATATGTTGCTTCAAAAGCTGTATGTACCTTTCAGCATTAATGGCGCCTTCACAGATGTGTAAGTTACCCATGTCTTAGGCACTAATACACCCCCATACCATCACACATGCTGGCTTTTACACTTTGCACCTATAACAGTCTAGATCAGCGGTCCCCAAACTTTTTGACTCGGGGGCCGCATTGGGTTAAAAACTTGTGGCCGGGGGCCAGGCTGTATATATATATATATACATATATACATTGTCTTTATAATTTGTTTTGTCATTTAACATCAATTAACATTGATATTCATCAACACTAGGGATGTCCGATAATGGCTTTTTGCCGATATCCGATATTCCGATATTGTCCAACTCTTTAATTACAGATACCGATATCAACCGATGCCGATATCAACCGATACCGATATCAACCGATATATGCAGTCGTGGAATTAACACATTATTATGCCTAATTTGGACAACCAGGTATGGTGAAGATAAGGTACTTTTTTAAAAAATTAGTAAAATAAGATAAATAAATTAAAAACATTTTCTTGAATAAAAAAGAAAGTACAACAATATAAAAACAGTTACATAGAAACTAGTAATTAATGAAAATTAGTCAAATTAACTGTTAAAGGTTAGTACTATTAGTGGACCAGCAGCACGCACAATCATGTGTGCTTACGGACTGTATCCCTTGCAGACTGTATTGATATATATTGATATATAATGTAGGAACCAGAATATTAATAACAGAAAGAAACAACCCTTTTGTGTGAATGAGTGTAAATGGGGGAGGGAGGTTTTTTGGGTTGGTGCACTAATTGTAAGTGTATCTTGTGTTTTTTATGTTGATTTAATTAAAAAAAACAAAAAAAAAACGATACCGATAATAAAAACAACGATAGCGATAATTTCCGATATTACATTTTAACGCATATATCGGCCGATAATATCAGCAGGCCGATATTATCGGACATCTCTAATCAACACGTTATCGATGGGAAAATTAATGGATAGACAACGTGATTTGCCTGAGCGGCTTGGAGACACCAAGATTAACAAGCGGTAGAAAATGGATTAGAAAGGAACGATTTAAAAAAAAAAAAAAAAAAATTAACATGGGACTTCCTGTGGGCCGGATTTTGGATGCTGGGGGGCCGGATCCGGCCCGCGGGCCGTAGTTTGGGGACCCCTGGTCTAGATGGTTCTTTTCCTCTTTGTTCCGGAGGACACGACGTCCACAGTTTCCTAAAATAATTTGAAATGTGGACTCGTCAGACCACAAAACACTTTTCCACTTTGCATCAGTCCATCTTAGATGAACTCGGGTCCAGCGAAGCCGGCGGCGTTTCTGGGTGTTGTTGATAAATGGCTTTGGCTTTGCATAGTAGAGTTTTAACTTGCACTTACAGATGTAGCGACCAACCGTAGTTACTGACAGTGGTTTTCTGAAGTGTTCCTGAGCCCATGTGGTGATATCCTTTACACACCGATGTCTGTTTTTGATGCAGTACCGCCTGAGGGATCGAAGGTCCGTATTATCATCGCTTACGTGCAGATTTCTCCAGATTCTCTGAACCCTTTGATGATATTACGGAGCGTAGATGGTGAAATCCCTAAATGTCTTGCAATAGCTGGTTGAGAAAGGTTTTTCTTAAACTGTTCAACAATTGGCTCACGCATTTGTTGACAAAGTGGTGACCCTCGCCCCATCCTTGTTTGTGAATGACTGAGCATTTCATGGAAGCTGCTTTTATACCCAATCATGGCACCCACCTGTTCCCCATTAGCCTGCTCACCTGTGGGATGTTCCAAATAAGTGTTTGATGAGCATTCCTCAACTTTCTCAGTCTTTTTTGCCACTTGTGCCAGCTTTTTTGAAACATGCTGAAGGCATCAAATTCCATATGAGCCAATATTTGTAAAAAATAACAAAGTTTACCAGTTGGAACATTAAATATCTTGTCTTTGCAGTCTATTCAATTGAATATAAGTTGAAAAGGATTTGCAAATCATTGTATTCTGTTTTTATTTACCATTTACACAACGTGCCAACTTCACTGCTTTTGGGTTTTGTAAATAGTACCAATCATATACAGGTGCAACATACAATAAACATTTTGCCTGTGATGGTGTGATTGGTTCTGATACTTTTCTAGAAGCATAGTATTATTTTACTTTACGTGTTTTTAACAGGTGTGTACTCTACAAGATTGTTTACTCTTAAAATGTGCAAGTTTATGAATAATTTCAGTCTTGACGATCAATCCTATCAATGATTCATTTTCTCTTTTGTAAAATCGATATTTATTTTGTGATTGTTTTGTATATGTCCCCAGACATTTATGCAATAGGCGATGTGCGCTCCAACAAAAACTGGGTACATTACATGTAGTTAATATCTGTTGAGTATGTATTTTGCTCTACTTAATATTGTAGTATTTTCTGATATTTTGGTTGACACAAACCAAAATGTGATAACTTGGACACATGACCGATATCATTGTGTTAAATAAATCACCTTGGGCCCAACATTGAACCTTGTGGGACCCCACATGAAACACTCGTTAGCTCAGGTGTTTCATCATTTGTTTACCCATATTGTGTGTTGTCTAAATCATGTTTTACAACATTGTGTGTGCTGTACCACTCATTTCATATCTTTCCAGGTAATGGTCAATAGGTGTGAAATTTCACACAATATGCCCGCCATTTTGTAGTTTTATGCCATCCACCATTTGGTTTTGTAGTCCATAATCCTGCCTTCCTTCATACTTCCTCCATAGAGCCTTTTGGAATTCGCTCTGTCCTGTGACGTTTTCTGCCCTGTGATGTCTTCCATATAAGGTAGACATTTACCCTAAGATCTTTGCGCGAGTCCCCCATTGGGCCCTTCATCCTCTCAATCCTCTTGTTGTCGGGCAGACTGGCTCGTACATGCACATGCATCCTTCGCTGTTCCCATTTCTAATACAAAGTAGCGTATAGTTCAAACTTAAATCTGTCAGTAGCCTCGTTATTGTTATGGTTTAACAGAGGGAGATGACGGCAAAGACACCAGGGGGCAGTATAGCTCTATGTAGTTTATTATATATATACACCATATATATAATAATTAGGGATGTCCGATAATGGCTTTTTGCCGATATCCGATATGCCGATATTGTCCAACTCTTTAATTACCGATACCGATATCAACCGATACCGATATCAACCGATATATACAGTCGTGGAATTAACACATTATTATTCCTAATTTGCACAACCAGGTATGGTGAAGATAAGGTACTTTTTAAAAAAATGAATCAAATAAAATAAGATAAATAAATTAAAAACATTTTCTTGAATAAAAAAGAAAGTAAAAAAACAATATAAAAACAGTTACATAGAAACTAGTAATTAATGAAAATGTGTAAAATTAACTGTTAAAGGTTAGTATTATTAGTGGACCAGCAGCACGCACAATCATGTGTGCTTACGGACTGTATCCCTTGCAGACTGTCATCATCATCATCAGCCGTTGTCAGTCCACTGCTGGACGAAAGCCTCAGCATGTTTCTGCCATAGTGAACGATCTCTTGGCGTACTCTTCATGCTGGTTATTAGCCTACACCTTCCACGCTGGCTTGGTGCGGGTTGGAAGGGGTATTTTATATCAGAGATCCTTCTCCTAGACTAATTGCCTTACTGGGCTGTTGAACTTAGTCTGTCCTGTTGGTTGTCCGCGCCCCAATTACCCAGGGACCCGCTCAGCTTTATGGCGCTGACCGCCCGCCAGTCACAAGAGAAGGTGCAAACGGTTCTTTGTGTGCATTTTATAGACGTTAGTTGGGACTCACTAACCCCACACACAACCTCCCATCTCATGCCTGGATGTAGTTTAACGTCATACCCAGGACACTTGCAGACTGTATTGATATATATTGATATATAATGTAGGAACCAGAATATTAATAACAGAAAGAAACAACCCTTTTGTGTGAATGAGTGTAAATGGGGGAGGGAGTTTTTTTTGGGTTGGTGCACTAATTGTAAGTGTATCTTGTGTTTTTTATGTGGATTTAACAAAAAAAAAACAACGATACTGATAATAAAAAAACCGATACCGATAATTTCCGATATTACATTTTAACGCATTTATCGGCCGATAATATCGGCAGACCGATATTATCGGACATCTCTAATAATAATCAAACAATAATAATAGTAACTACGGAAATGGAGTGTGAACTAATATCCAGAAGGGGTGTATGGTGGAAGACTATGTGTATGAATAACTAGCTGTTGAGTCTTACCAAATGTTGAAATGAGAAGGAACAAGGCAGGAAGGCAGTCCATGGGGCAGGCAGAAGGTCCAGGGTGAGAGAGAGGCATCAGAGTCTGTGTCCAGGCGAGGGTCGAGGATCGAGGAAGGCAGTCCAGAAACCACAGGGGAAACAACGGGAGGTAACAAAGGGGGAGACTCGGGAAGGCACTGCGGGAGAACGACAAGGACGTCAGAACACGGAGGGAAAAACGCAGAGAGAGAGAGAGCATAAGGCTTACGGTATCCAAAGAGGTAAACTAAGTTCCCGCATGGGTCCGCTGGTCCTTTATACAGCTCCCTCTCATCAGGTCCAGGTGCGCTGATTGCTGATCGCCCACAGCCTTGCCGGTATGTGGGCGTGACGTAAAGATGAGGGCGCATTGGAATGCGCCCTGGCCGTGACGGCTATGCAAGCGCTTAAATCTACAACAAAGATGGCGGGAAGAAGACGCTGTCGAAGTGGAGGCACGTAAATAAGGGCGCCCGGAAAACGGCCCCCAAAGAGACGGTCAGAAAGCGGCTTGAAGATGCAACCTTAGTGAAACACTAAGCATCGTGTAACAGTGTTGCAAAGTGCTAGCCAAGAAATACAAATTATGAACATAATAAAACAACCACTTACTGTACAAGGTCTGCTCTCAGTGTGATGCCGACTGATAGAATGTTCATATCTTCCAGTTTAGATGATGAATTAATCATAATCAGGGGCGCCGCTAGGGATTTTGGGCCCCATGAAAAGAATATTTACAAGGCCCCCAACACAGTGGCAACATTATAATTTCATCATCATTAGGGGCCTCTCTGGGCCCCCCTCCATCATGGGCCCCTAGAATCCGTCTCCTTTACCCCCCCTTTTCGGCGCCCCTGATCATAATCCTCACAACGGGTTAAAAAAAACTGGGTTTTGTTTCTTTATCGCCATCTCCGGAGTTGGATGTCATAGTTGACCAACTTCTCGATTTATGTCCTATGGAGAATGCATATATTTTTAAGAGTTCTTTCTTCATTCATAGTCATGTTTAAAGCAGCTAATATTTTCCCATGTGTACTCTTGTTGCTTGTATCTTATGTACGCAAGTAAACTCTGTGCTTTACCTTGAAGGGTTGGAATGTGGGAGTATAGCATACCGTATTTCCTTGAATTGGCGCCGGGAATATGGTATTCGCATGCCTCGAATTACAGCCGGGTCAAACTCGTTTCGCAAAATAATTAGCGCATGCTTGGCACTTCCGCCGGGTCAAATATGAGTCATTAAATGAGTCATTAAATTAGCGCCCTCTACCACCTGGTGGTAGAGGGCGCTAATGATCCTTCTTGCGACTGCTGGTACTGCAGAAGAGTGCTGCAGAAGAAGACAACCGGCAGCAAGAGTGCGCAGCCATTGTTTGCTTGGACTTTTACCATGGAGGATTACATATCTAAAATAAAACAGTTTTCTAAACTGGACTTTCAATCGAAGCAGGAGGTAATACTTAAAAGAAAGATCTCCATCGAGACAGAGAGACTTTTAAAACTGAAGAAAGATAAGGAAGACTTCTATATCGATGCTTTTCTTCAAAATGAGCTGGCATGGACTCATTTATACCTAAAGGTAAGACAATAATAACGTTTTTTTTATTAAATGTGCTTTTCATGATAAGGTAAGCGCCGGAGTGAGAAGAGGTTTTAAAATAATTAGCGCATGCTTGGCCATCCCGCAGGCTTCTGGTAAGCGCCGGAGTGACAGGAGGTTTTAAATTAATTAGCGCCCCTGCGGCTATTCAAGGAAATACGGTACTCCCTTTTTACAAAAAGTAAAGGACTATTAGGAACGGGGAAAGAACAAGTTTATTCCCTGTGAACAGTATTTCTTGGGATCCTCATGGTAACTATCTTTGTCAACTCGTTTACGTCGCGATCACAGACACGTAGAAGGGAATAAATACACCTCAACACTACATTTGTAGGATTATAT
The DNA here is from genome assembly GCF_033978785.1 of Entelurus aequoreus. Taxonomy (NCBI): domain Eukaryota; kingdom Metazoa; phylum Chordata; class Actinopteri; order Syngnathiformes; family Syngnathidae; genus Entelurus; species Entelurus aequoreus. The sequence continues at coordinate 38,139,328 of NC_084753.1, forward strand.
TTTTAATTAAGACATTTTTGAACAAAAGAATTTCTTTGTATGAAGGAACAAAAGTTTTAAAAAAAAAATAGCAGTAATTCCCTTCACCGTCTGATAAATTGTAGAGGGTGCACAAAACAAAAAAACGATTCACATCCCAATTGCGATTCTTATACATCCTGATTTTTTTTTTTTAAATGGATACAGGATTTTCAAAAATCGATTTAAAAAGAAACTATATAAAAATATTGTTTTTATAGGAAACTTTTTAAAAAAGACATTTAGTAGGCCATCTCCATGCAAACAGAAGCTTTTCTAACCCGTTTTGAAAAAGTTTCATTTTAATTATTATACCAAATAATACATTGCGGTTTGAATCAAGAATCGATTCTGAATCAAACGGAATCGGATCGAATCCTCAGGTACCCAAAGATTCACACCCCTACTAAATTGTCTCAACAGGCAACATCCCATGGTTGCTTACCACGTCTGTAAATGCAGTGTGGGACCGTGCTTCAGATTGTGACTGAAGTTCCCAGAATGTTAGCTGGTGAGATGTTAAGTTTACAAATGTGGGATCTTTCGCCCGCTCGACAGCATCCGACACTTGTGTCTCAGCAAGGAGAAATAAAACCGATGTTTGCACGCTAGAGCAACAGTACATGTTTAGTGAATCATCCACCTTTCCTCCTTCATTCTGACACGGGTGGAGCAACAAACCCCAGAGAAGCTCCTCGACTGTGTTCCCTCAAAGCGGCGCGACTCTGCGCCGTTCTTCTACTGCGACGGCGAGAAGGTCAGGATCATCCAGCCGATCACAAAGTAGAAGAGGAACACCGGGTACACCACCAGCCCCTTGCGGTTGGGCGGCTGGCTCCCGGCGAGGAAGGCCGTGGAGGCGAAGGTGGACCAGGCGAAGGACGCGGCGACCACCGCGAGCCGCACGGCGAAGCTGACGGTGCCCGTGCTGCCGAGCAGAACCAGCCGACACACGACCATGGCGACGGTCAGCGGCAGGATGCAGTAACCCAGCACGCACAGGCTCTGGAAGAAGGAGATGGTCCCGCCCAGCAGCTTGGAATTGAGCGTGATGATGATGGCGCCGAACCAGACGATGACGAAGACCTGCAAGAGAGTCGGGGACCATTTCAGCAACGTTTTCATACGGCGACACGGAGTTGGCATGTTTTAATCCCAGCGCTGCACGGCCGTGAAAACCAGTAGGGATGAAGTTTGAAAATAATCGAAGCGATTCTTATTCATCCCAATTCTAAATCGATTCATAAATTCCAAAAATCAATTATAAATTAATACATTTTTTAAAAAGTTCTATTTTTTCGGTTCACAATATGAAGGTCCTGAGTAGTCGTGAGTTCAATCCCGGGCTCGGGATCTTTCTGTGTGGAGTTTGCATGTTCCCCCCGTGACTGTGTGGGTTCCCTCCGGGTACTCCGCCTTCCTCCCACCTCCAAAGACACGCACCTGGGTATAGGTTGATTGGCAACACTAAATGCTCCCTAGTGTGTGAATGTGGGTGTGAATGTTGTCTGTCTATCTGTGTTGGCCCTGCGATGAGGTGGCGACTTGTCCAGGGTGTAACCCGCCTTCCGCCCGATTGTAGCTGGGATAGGCTCCAGCGCCCCCCGCGACCCCGAAGGGAATAAGCGGTAGCAAATGGATGGATGGATATTTTTTAAGAATACATTTTTAAAAACACATTTGTTGGCTATTTTCATTCAAAAACCTGTAACCTGTTTTGTAAAAGTTTCATTAGAATTAGAGTAGGGCTGCAACTAACGATTAATTTGATAATCGATTAATCTGTCGATTATTACTTTGATTAATCGATTAATAATCGGATAAAAGAGACAAACTACATTTCCATCCTTTCCAGTATTTTATTTAAAAAAAACACCATACTGGCACCATACTTATTTTGATTATTGTTTCTCGGCTGTTTGTACATATTGCAGTTTATAAATAAAGGTTTATAAAAAATATATATATATATATATTAAAAAATAATAATAATAATTGCCTCTGCGCATGCGCATAGCATAGATCCAACAAATCGATGACTAAATTAATCTCCAACTATTTTTACAATTGATTTTAATCGATTAGTTGTTGCTGTCCTAAATTACAGATGTCCGATAATGGCTTTTTTGCCGATATCCGATATTCCGATATTGTCCAACTCTTAATTATCGATTCCGATATCAACCGATACCGATATATACAGTCATGGAATTAACACATTATTATGCCTAATTTTGTTGTGATGCCCCGCTGGATGCATTAAACCAGAGGTCACCAACCTTTTTGAAACCAAGAGCTACTTCTTGGGTACTGATTAATGCGAAGGGCTACCAGTTTGATACACACTTAAATAAATTGCCAGAAGTAGCCAATTTGCTCAATTTACCTATAACTCTGTTATTATTAATAATTAATGATATTTATCTTTGTGGAAACACTGATCATCTTAATGATTTCTCACAATAAATATATATAGAAACAGATAAATATCAATATGCAACACTTTATTTTTACATTTTCTCTAAGTGCACATTTTTCAAATTGAACATTTTCAAATGATCACTTCTAAGACCGTCTTGTGAAATCACAATATCCCATTTTAACTAGCTAGCCACTAACATTTTTGAACAAATCATGAGTTACTTTGCATCATGTTTGTACAAATAATAACTCATGTAAAATACAAAAGTAAACTCTCAAATTTTTAAATCATGTCACACTTTGAACTGGACACCAAATCTGTTATCTGTTTCTTTGTCAGTTAGTGGGAAGCCTGGCATTGCATGCTGTTAACTAGTGTGTTGTACTCTGGTGTGTAACTTGACACTGCAACTCTGAGTGAGTCTTGCAGATGTGCATCAGTGAGGCGTGTTCTGTGTTTGTTCTTGATGAAGTTCATGTCAGAAAAGGCTGATTCACAAAGATAAAATTTTTCCTCATTGTTTGCGGAACCTTCTTAATCTTTTGGACATATTTTCACAGCAATCTGGCCTTAAGCTTAATTATGATAAATGTAAAATGTTAAGGATCGGAAATCTAAAGGGAACGTCCTTTCGAATGGAATGCAAAGTGTTTTGTTTATAAATTATATGCAATCTGTTGGGTTCCCTAATTTTTTTCTGTGTACATGAATGAAGGTGTGTGTTGCTGAGTCCGACTTGGACATTATCTGGACTGGGCCTGGTTTAAAAAACCCTTTAAAAAAATCTAATTTCATTGACAACCTGGTCTGTTGAAGATAAGGCCCTTTTTTTAAAAATAAAATAAAATAAGATAAATAAATAAAAAACATTTTCTTGGATAAAAAAGAAAGTAAAACAATATAAAAATAATTACATAAAAAATAGTAATTAATGAAAATGTTAGTGGACCAGCAGCCTATACAATCATGTGTGCTTCAGGGACTGTGTCCCTTGCAGATGTGTTGTCTATGTTGTGGGAACCAGAATATTGGTAGCAGAAAGAAATAACCCCTTTCGTGTGGATGAGTGTGCATGGGGGAGGTTGTTTGGGTTGATGCACTGATTGAAAGTGTATCTTGTGTTTTTTCTATGTAGATTTAATTTTAAAAAAAAAAAAATATTTTTTTTTTTTTTTTTTTTAGAACAGGCCCCCGGGCGACTCATCTGGTCCTTACGGGCGACCTGGTGCCCGCGGGCACCGCGTTGGTGACCCCTGCATTAAACAATGTAACAAGGTTTTCCAAAATAAATCAACTCGAGTTATGGAAAAAAATGCCAACATGGCACTGCCATATTTATTATTGAAGTCACAAAGTGCATTATTTTTTTTAACATGCCTCAAAACAGCAGCTTGGAATTTGGGACATGCTCTCCCTGAGAGAGCATGAGGAGGTTGAGGTGGGCGGGGTTGAGGTAGGGGGTAGCGGGGGGTGTATATTGTAGCGTCCCGGAAGAGTTAGTGCTGCAAGGGGTTCTGGGTATTGGTTCTGTTGTCTTTATGTTGTGTTACGGTGTGGATGTTCTCCCGAAATGTGTTTGTCATTCTTGTTTGGTGTGGGTTTACAGTGTGGCGCATGTTTGTAACAGTGTTAAAGTTGTTTATACAGGCACCCTCTGTGTGACCTGTATGGCTGTTGACCAAGTATGTTTTGCATTCACTTGGGTGTGTGTGAAAAGCCGTAGATATTATGTGACTGGGCCGGCACGCAAAGGCAGTGCCTTTTAAGGTTTATTGGCGCTCTGTACTTCTCCCTACGTCCGTGTACACAGCGGCGTTTTAAAAAGCCATACATTTTACTTTTTGAAACCGTTACCGATAATTTCCGATAGTACATTTTAAAGCATTTATCGGCAGATATTATCGGACATCTCTAATTAGAATTATTATACCAAATAATACATTGCAAAAGTTGGTGGAATCTTGAATCGTGTTGATTCAAAAATCGATTCTGAATCAAATTGTCACCCCAGAAATCGGGTCAAATCATTAAGTGCCCTTAAACCCCTAAAAACCAGTCACTGTGTGTGTGTCACCTGAACAGCACGGTATGTTACGCGCCACGTAAAGGCGTATACCACTTAAGGACGTATACCACTTAAGGCCTTCTTCTGTCCACAACTGATTACTAACTACATGTAGGACAAACACTAATAGTTGTGGTTATCGTAAGGACATGTGTTTGAAATTATTAAAAGCCTTTATCGTGTCGGAAAAATGAAAGAGTTGGCCATTTTAATGGTAATAATGATATTGTAAAGGACTGTTATTGATCCGATGTTAATGTGCTAAAACCTTGTTGTTGTTTAGAGGCCACATACCATAGTAACTGATCTTTGTTCATGCACATCCTTTAAAAACATTTGAACGGCTCTTTCAAGGTAACGAAGAAAACCGATTCAGTTGTAATTGTTTCGTTCTGCCACCCTACCCTCCCAGATTCAGAATTATTAGCTTTATTAATTGAAGGAGTAATGACGTCACCGAGTTATTCTTTCACAGAATTCTATCAAGAGAAAGCAACCATCATGCGCACGCACTCGGCAGGCAGTTAACTTAGGGGAGGAGCTTATTAAGCACCTGAACCTACTGGAGCCTTTTAGCCGCTGTATTTAGAATTAGAAATGGATATATTTGCAACCGGAAAAGAAAACAAAATGAAGAAAATTCAAAGGGAACGTTGCATTGGGACGAGATGACGAGCAGGCTAAAGCGGACATAGTCACGTCACTGTCAAATAACGGGGAAATGGCACCATCTTGTGGAAGGTTTATGAAAACAAAAGTCAAATTAAATTATTTCAAATAATTATCATCAATAGTATGGAAGTAGAATTGTTTCACATCAACTTATATATATCAATATGATATTAATACATATGCATATATTAATAAATATACAAATGTGATATACAAATAAATAAATAATTTGTATAAATAAACGCGTATTTGTAAATATATTTTTGAGATTTGAAAATATATACAAATAAAAATAAATATAAAAATGTGACATACAAATAAATCAAGAATTTGTATAAATAAACATGTATTTGTAAATATATTTTTGAGATTTGAATATAAATATGCTTGATTTTGTATTTATATTTGTATTGAATTTGCATATGTGGATCGCTTTTTTGCTTTTGTGTCGATGAGACATTCTTCCCACAAACCAGATGCACAAATAAATGTGACCTACACACTCCCCTGAACAACCAGCAGAGGGCACTGCAGCCAGAGCGGTCTGGGTCACAGAGCATTATATGCAAAATGCCCAGAGTTCTCTGCACAAAAACAATCCACGTCTTTACAGAGAGAACGCACAACGGGCTTGAGATAGCTAACGTTAGCGTTGTATTAGCTCATGCTAATTTATCCAGTTAATCTAAAAGACTGTGCTTGCTGCTTATTTTATTGCATCAATGCCGTTGACACTGATCAATGTAGACACTAGTTTCGTATCAGGCTGTAGTGCCCTCTGCTGGTTGTTCAGGGGAGTGTGTAGGTCACGTGTAATTGTGCATCTAGTTTGTGGTAGGAATGTCCCATCGACACAAAAGCAAAAAAGCGACCCACATACTGTATGTAAATTCAATACAAATACAAAATCAAGCATATTTATATTCAAATCTCAAAAATATATTTACAAATACACTTTTATTTATACAAATTCTTGATTTATTTGTATGTCACATTTTTATATTTATAAATTGTATTTGTATATATTTTCAAATCTCAAAAATATATTTACAAATACAAGTTTATACAAGTTATTTATTTGTATATCACATTTGTATTTGTATATTTATTAATATATGCATATGTATTAATATCATATTGATATATGTAAGTTGATGTGAGACAATTCTACTTCCATACAATAGTGTCTATATTGGCGTGATTGATTGATTGAGACTTTTATTAGTAGGTTGCACAGTGAAGTACATATTCCGTACAATTGCCCACTAAATGGTAACACCCGAATAAGTTTTTCAACTTGTTTAAGTCGGGGTCCACTTAAATTGATTCATGATACAGATATATACTATCATCATAATACAGTCATCACACAAGATAATCACATTGAATTATTTACAATCAGGGGTGTGGGGGGGGAGGGGGGGGTAGGATATGGACATCAAGTAGTGGACAGAGAGAGAGAGAGAGAGAGAGAGAGAGAGAGAGAGAGAGAGAGAGAGAGAGAGAGAGAGAGAGAGAGAGAGAGAGAGAGAGATCAGAAGGCATAAGAAAAAGTATCTGCATTTGATTGTTTACATTTGATTTTTAGCAATCCGGGGAGGGTGTTAGTTTAGGGTTGTAGCTGCCTGGAGGTGAACTTTTATTGCGGTTTTGAAGGAGGATAGAGATGCCCTTTCTTTTATACCTGTTGGGAGCGCATTCCACATTGATGTGGCATAGAAAGAGAATGAGTTAAGACCTTTGTTAGTTTGGAATCTGGGTTTAACGTGGACATAGGCACGTCACTGTCAGATAACCGGGAAATGGCGCCATCTTGTGGAAGGTTTATGAAAATAAGTCAAATTAAATTATTTCAAAAATAATTCTTATCAATAGTGTCTATATTGGCGTCATTTTTACATTTTGATTTTATGACCAAACTTACTGCCAAGAGTGATAAAAAAAAAGTTACTCCAAAAATAAATATATAAAAACGAGCCATAAATCTCGTGTGATTATGATATTAGACATATCAGAAGCAAAATGGAGCGTGACAACAACATAACACCCACGTCATAAAAGCACGGACAAGGGTCGTACCTCAGCAAACTGTGGCCCGCCCTGGTCATCGTGGTCGGCCGCGCCGCCCTGCAGGAGCAGCGCCAGGGTGACGCAGAGCAGCAGGGGGCCCCACAGGTCCCAGTCCCGCAGCAGCTCCGAGCTCTGCTTGGGGTACAGGACGTGGACGAACTTCTTGCCCACAGCTCGGAGGTCCCGCATGATGGTCTCTTTCACCGGCTCATCCAGCGTGGAGAACTCGTCGTCCTGCCTGGAGGCGTCCACGGGGACGGAGATGTCGCCCTCCACGGGGATGTCCTCCGGGACGGAGACGTCGGACAGCCCCGCGAACTCCGCCGCTGTCGCCATTTTACTGCGATGAGAGGCGTCACTCGACGGCAGAAGCTATGTTGCGACTTTGAATATTATTTGTCGCTTGTAGTAGCAGAAACTGTCGAATAAATGTTGAATAATTGTTGAATAAATGTTGAATAAATGACAACAAAGCCCGTCTATCCAGTCTGACTTTTGCTCCACGTCAGCCGAGCATTGTTTATTTCCGCCTTCTGATCCTCCTTCGTGGGGAGCCTGGAAGTCAACCGACGACTCAGGCTCACTACTGCCCCCTCTTGGTTGACTTTCAGCGTTTCGAATATCAGTCATTTAGCCCAGTGTTTTTCAACCTTTTTTGAGCCAAGGCACATTTTTTGCGTTGAAAAAATGCGGAGGCACACCACCAGCAGAAATCATTAAAAAAACGAAACTCAGTTGACAGTAAAAAGTCGTCGCAATTGTTGGATATGACTTTAAACCAGGGGTGGCCAAAGTGCGGCCCGGGGGCCATTTTTAACGGCCCCACGGCACATTCTAAAAATACGATGAAAAAAAAATGTATAACAAAAAAAGTGGTATAAAAGAGCAAACAGGTGAAATGTAACAAGAAAATGTTGCATTATTTACTCTAATAACACTAAGCTGCCATGCAGGCTGTTTCTTTCTTTAAAAAATAATAATGACTAAAAATCAATGTCATTATGAATTATTGACCTATTCAAGGCTCCATTTACTTCACATTAAATATTCCACTTTGAGATATTTTTGGGGGAAAATGTTGCATATTTTTTGGTTGCCATTTAAAAAACAAAGTTTTTTAAAGAAGGGCCTAAAACCATACTTGCCAACCCTCCCGTTTTTAGCGGTATTCAGCGCCTCTCCCGACAACCTCCCGGCAGAGATTTTCTCCCGACAAACTCCCGGTATTCAGCCGGAGCTGGAGGCCACGCCCCCTCCAGCTCAATGCGGACCTGAGACTGAGTGGGGACAGCCTGTTCTCACGTCCGCTTTCCCACAATATAAACACCTTGCCTGCCCAATGACGTCATAACATCTAGGGCTTTTAGAGAGTAGAGTGCACAACTGCGCACACAACAAGGAGACGAAGGAAATTACACACATGGCGACGCCGTCGACAAGCAAGATGAAGAAATACGCTTGCAAGTTCCAAAACGAATGGAAACAAGAATTTCAGTTCATCCAGGACAGTTCGAAGGGGAAGGTGTATGTTGCCTGTAAATATGTAGAACAGACTTCTCCATTGAACACGGTGGCCGAAATGATATATACTCATCATGAACGGAGAAGTTAAACAGGACAATACTGCCATCTAATGGATAGCCACCGGAACACTGAAATTCAAGTATTTCTTTTATGTAAATAAAATTTTAAAAAAATAAAAAATAAAATAAAATAAAATAAAAAAAAAAAAATATATATATATATATATATGTATATATATATATATATATATATATATATATATATATATATATATATATATATATATATATATATATATATATATATATATATATATATATATATATATATGAAATATATATGAAATACTCGAATTGGTGAATTCTAGCTGTAAATAACCACAAAAAAAACTACATTTTTTAAAGAAGGGCCTAAAACAAACAAACAAAAAACATAAACAACAATAAAACTTACAATTGACGGATAGATCTGAAGTTGATTTTGAGACTATTGTGGTAAAAGTTGAAAAAAATGTTGGATTTATTTTTTTAAACTTTACTGAGCAGTACCCTTTTGGATCCCCAATAATTTTAGTGGGACTTTTTTTTTTTTTTAAGTGTCATTGCTCAAAAAAATAATGAATTAAAATCAATGTTGTTATGAGTTATTGACCTTTTTAAGTCTCCAATTATTATATAATCTCAAATATTCCACTTTAAAATTTTATTGGAGGAAAATATTGCATATTTTGTGTTTTTTTCCATAAAAAAACAAGGTTTTCCTTGACAAAAATGGCATACAACTTAAATCTTTAAAAGTGTTATATTGACAGATAGACCTAATGTTGATCTAGAGATTCAAACCTTGAATAATAATAATAATACTAAATAATGACACATTTGTAATTTTTTTTTTTTACCAAAACCTTTTGGGGTCCCCGGGATCAAGTCTGAGTGGAGGCCTAAATGTATCTTTTTTAGACATATATTGTATTGGTTTTTAAAATAAAAACTATCAAAATGGCCCCCGCTTGCTTTGATTTTTTAGTGTGCGGCCCTTAGTGGAAAAAGTTTGGACACCCCTGCTTTAAAGCATAACCAAGCATGCATCACTATAGCTCTTGTCTCAAAGTAGGTGTACTGTCACCACCTGTCACATCACGCCCTGACTTATTTTGACTTTTTTGCTGTTTTCCTGTGTGTAGTGTTTTAGTTCTGGTCTTGTGTTCCTATTTTGGTGGCTTTTTCTCTTCTTTTGGTATTTTCCTGTAGCAGTTTCATGTCTTCCTTTGAGCGATATTTCCCGCACCTACTTTGTTTTAGCAATCAAGAATATTTCCGTTGTTTTTATCCTTCTTTGTGGGGACATTGTTGATTGTCATGTCGTGTTCGGATGTACATTGTGGACGCCGTCTTTGCTCCGCAGTAAGTCTTTGCTGTCGTCCAGCATTCTGTTTTTGTTTACTTTGCAGCCAGTTCAGTTTTAGTTTCGTTCTGCATAGCCTTCCCTAAGCTTCAATGCCTTTTCTTAGGGGCACTCAACCCTTCTTAAGACGTACCTCTTCTCGCTGGCCTTTGACCTGAGCTGAGTCCGCCCATTAGGCCACCATTTCTATTTCCCCCCCACCCCTTCGCTTTACTTTTATTTTTCAATTTGTCACTCTTTTATTATTATTATTTAGCACATTTTTACTTTTTATTCGACCCCGTTTACCTTATTGCTTTTGCACTATCTTGTTCAGCTCATTCATTGTTTATGTTTTTTGTTTTTCTCTATGCTTTTTTAACCTGTAAAGCACTTTGGTTCAATGTAAAAGTTGTAGAGGATGTTCATCATCTGTTCGTGGAATGTGAGAGTGTACATGGGTTTTGGGAGGAGAACAGACATTGGCTAAGAAACAAAGGTGTGGAAATGTCCCCATTCTCTATAGAAGATATAAAATGTGGTATTTTTTTTAATAAAGGACTGTAACATAGAAATGTTTGTAAACATTATTATGATCCAGGCAAACATTTTTCTACATAAATGTCGATTTATGTAGAAATCTATATTTTCTAATTGACTTAATGGTTTGCAGTTATCAATCAAATCTTGGAGAATGACAAAGAGGACAAAATCCCTTAAAATAGTATCCTTGTTAAAATGTTTTAAAGTGATTTAGGCAGCCCTTTTTGTCTTTTTTTATTATTATTTATTATTTAAAGGCCTACTGAAAGCCACTACTACCGACCACGCAGTCTGATAGTTTATATATCAATGATGAAATCTTAACATTATAACACATGCCAATACGGCCGGGTTAACTTATAAAGTGACATTTTAAATTTGCCGCTAAACTTCCGGTTCGAAACGCCTCTGAGGATGACGTATGCGCGTGACGTAGCCCGGCGAACACGGGTATGCCTTCCACATTGAAGCCGATAAGAAAAAGCTCTGTTTTCATTTCATAATTCCACAGTATTCTGGACATCTGTGTTCGTGAATCTGTTTCAATCATGTTCATTGCATTATGGAGAAGGAAGCCAAGCAAGCAAAGAAGAAAGTTGTCGGTGCGAAATGGACGTATTTTTCGAACGTAGTCAGCCACAACAGTACACAGCCGGCGCTTCTTTGTTTACATTCCCGAAAGATGCAGTCAAGATGGAAGAACTCGGATAACAGAGACTCTAACCAGGAGGACTTTTGATTTGGATACACAGACGCCTGTAGAGAACTGGGACAACACAGACTCTTACCAGGATTACTTTGATTTGGATGACAAAGACGCAGACGTGCTACTGTGAGTATGCAGCTTTGGCTTTTTTTTGCGTATGTACGTAACTTTTTTAAAATATATAAGCTTTATGAACCTTGGGTTAGGTGAACGGTCTTTTGGGCTGAGTGATTGTGTGTGTTGATCATGTGTTTGAATTGTATTGGCGTGTTCTATGGAGCTAGGAGCTAGCAGAGGAGCTAGCATAACACATACCGTACCTACGTGCGCGTCACGTACGTAACTTTTTAAAAATATATAAGCTTTATGAACCTTGGGTTAGGTGAACGGTCTTTTGGGCTGAGTGATTGTGTGTGTTGATCAGGTGTTTGAATTGTATTGGCGTGTTCTATGGAGCTAGGAGCTAGCAGAGGAGCTAGGAGCTAGCATAACAAACACGCAGGTGTTATTATGCAGGATTAATTTGTGGCATATTAAATATAAGCCTGGTTGTGTTGTGGCTAATAGAGTATATATATGTCTTGTGTTTATTTACTGTTGTAGTCATTCCCAGCTGAATATCAGGTACCGTGAGTATGCAGCCTTGGCTGCTAAACATTCGATAACTTGACCGTATGTGCGCGTCACGTACGTAACTTTTTAAAAATATATAAGCTTTATGAACCTTGGGTTAGGTAAACGGTCTTTTGGGCTGAGTGATGGTGTGTGTTGATCAGGTGTTTGAATTGTATTGGCGTGTTCTATGGAGCTAGGAGCTAGCAGAGGAGCTAGGAGCTAGCATAACAAACACGCAGGTGTTTTTATGCAGGATTAATTTGTGGCATATTAAATATAAGCCTGGTTGTGTTGTGGCTAATAGAGTATATATATGTCTTGTGTTTATTTACTGTTGTAGTCATTCCCAGCTGAATATCAGGTCACCCCCGGCTCTCACAGCATCTTCCCTATCTGAATAGCTTCAACTCCCCACTAGTCCTTCACTTGCACTTTACTCATCCACAAATCTTTCATCCTCGCTCAAATTAATGGGGAAATTGTCGCTTTCTCGGTCCGAATCTCTCTCACTTCATGCGGCCATCATTGTAAACAATAGGGAACTTTGCGTATATGTTCAACTGACTACGTCACGCTACTTCCGGTAGGGGCAAGCCTTTTTTTTATCAGATACCAAAAGTTGCAATCTTTATCGTCGTTGTTCTATACTAAATCCTTTCAGCAAAAATATGGCAATATCGCGAAATGATCAAGTATGACACATAGAATAGATCTGCTATCCCCGTTTAAATAAAAAAAATTCATTTCAGTAGGCCTTTAATTATCCATCTGTATTTGCTTTTGTTTTATTTCCTTGTTGTTAGAAGTGTCTAGACCGTTGAGTAAATTGTTGATGTGTGTTTGTTGTTCAATAAAAAGAAAAAAAAAAACTTTCAACATAACCAACAATCTAATCTACACACCAGGTTGAGCAAATCACGAAATCAGCAAAACATGTCAAGGAAAGAAAACAAACGCAAATACAGATAGAGTATTCAATAATAATACAAATATATGAAAAAAAACAAAAGACAAAAAGTAGGGATGTCTGATAATGGCTTTTTGCCCATATCCGATATTCCGATATTGTCCAACTCTTAATTAAGTCAAAGTCAAAGTCAGCTTTATTGTCAAACAACTGTTTGTACAGGACATACAGGTGGACGAAATTACGTTCCTCTCACATCCACGGTGTCTATAAATATAAAGTGTAAAAGAAGAATAAAAAAGACAACAATTTAATACCGATATCAACCGATACCGATATATACAGTCGTGGAATTAATACATTAGTATGCCTAATTTGGACAACGAGGTATGGTGAAGATAAGGTCCTTTTAAAAAAAAATAAAAAAAATAAGATAAATAAATTTAAAACATTTTCTTGAATAAAAAATGAAAGTAAAACAATATAAAAACAGTTACATAGAAACTAGTAATTAATGAAAATGAGTAAAATTAACTGTTAAAGGTTAGTACTATTAGTGGACCAGCAGCACGCACAATCATGTGTGCTTACGGACTGTATCCCTTGCAGACTGTATTGATATATATTGATATATAATGTAGGAACCAGAATATTAATAACAGAAAGAAACAACCCTTTTGTGTGAATGAGTGTAAGTGGGGGAGGGAGGTTTTTTTGGGTTGGTGCACTAATTGTAAGTGTATCTTGTGTTTTTTTATGTAGATTTAATTAAAAAAAAAACGAAAAAAAAAAAAACTAAACGATACCGATAATAAAAAACCTATACCGATAATTTCCGATATTACATTTTAAAGCATTTATCGGCCGATAATATCGGACATCTCTAACAAAAAGGGCTACCTAAATCACTTTATATGTTTTTAACAAAGATATCAATTTAAGGGCTTTTGTACTCTTAATCAATCCTCCAAGATATGATTGATAATTGTAAACTATTAAGTCAATTAGAAAATGTAGGCCTTACTTTCATATATCGACATTTATGGAGAAAATTTTTTTGCATGGACCATAATAATGTTGACAAACATTTCAATGTTACAGTCTTTTATAAAAAATACCAAATTTGATCTCTTCTATAGAGAATGCTCCAAATTTGCCCTCCCTTAATGTGATTTAGGGAGCCCTTTTTGTCTTTTTTATTTGTATTTTTTTTCTCCATATTTTTTAGTATTATTACTCTATCTGTGTTTGTTTTTTGTTTTTTGAAAGTGCCTTGGCTTTTTGTGTGAATTATAAATGTATGTTTGTTGTTCAATAAAATAAAATAAAATAAAATAAATTTGCCTTCCGCTTTTAGTCGCCAGTTGATGACGTCACATACAAGGGACCTGCGCAGACGTGTTTACATTGTACTTGCCTGTGAAATATAGAAACAAATGTCTTAGTGAAATTAAGTTACTTTAAGACATTATTTTAAAAAATATATATTTTTGGCTTCTCGTAAGATGAATTCCTGCCGCAAACAAGTCAAGTGTGACTGCGAGGAGCTGCTGGATCGCTTTAAACAAACGGACTCGGTCCGCTTCGAGACTTTCTCTCAAGTCTGGAAGGAGATGAAGTTTGAGCAAATATTTTAGTAAGTTTACTCTCACACGCACACACAAACTATTAACAAATGTTTAAAAATATTAATATACTACTGTTCTCAGTTTTAATGTAGATTTAACTAGAAAAACATGGATCTAACATAATAGTGTGAGAGTCCAGTCCATAGTGGATCTAACATAATAGTGAGAGCCCAGTCTGTAGTGGATCTAACATAATAGTGTGAGAGTCCAGTTATAGTGGATCTAACATAATAGTGAGAGAGTCCAGTCCATAGTGGATCTAACATAATAGTGTGAGAGTCCAGTCCATAGTGGATCTAACATAATAGTGTGAGAGTCCAGTCCATAGTGGATCCAACATAATAGTGAGAGTCCAGTCCATAGTGGATCTAACATAATAGTGAGAGCCCAGTCTGTAGTGGATCTAACATAATAGTGTGAGAGTCCAGTCTATAGTGGATCTAACATAATAGTGAGAGAGTCCAGTCCATAGTGGATCTAACATAATAGTGAGAGCCCAGTCCATAGTGGATCTAACATAATAGTGTGAGAATCCAGTCCATAGTGGATCTAACATAATAGTGTGAGAGTCCAGTCCATAGTGGATCTAACATAATAGTGAGAGCCCAGTCTATAGTGGATCTAACATAATAGTGAGAGAGTCCAGTCCATAGTGGATCTAACATAATAGTGTGAGAGTCCAGTCCATAGTGGATCTAACATAATAGTGTGAGAGTCCAGTCCATAGTGGATCTAACATAATAGTGTGAGAGTCCAGTCCATGGTGGATCTAACATAATAGTGAGAGCCCAGTCTGTAGTGGATCTAACATAATAGTGTGAGAGTCCAGTCTACAGTGGATCTAACATAATAGTGAGAGAGTCCAGTCCATAGTGGATCTAACATAATAGTGAGAGTCCAGTCCATAGTGGATCTAACATAATAGTGTGAGAGTCCAGTCCATAGTGGATCTAACATAATAGTGAGAGCCCAGTCTATAGTGGATCTAACATAATAGTGAGAGAGTCCAGTCCATAGTGGATCTAACATAATAGTGTGAGAGTCCAGTCCATAGTGGATCTAACATAATAGTGAGAGCCCAGTCTGTAGTGGATCTAACATAATAGTGTGAGAGTCCAGTCTATAGTGGATCTAACATAATAGTGAGAGAGTCCCGTCCATAGTGGATCTAACATAATAGTGAGAGCCCAGTCTGTAGTGGATCTAACATAATAATGTGAGAGTCCAGTCTATAGTGGATCTAACATAATAGTGAGAGAGTCCAGTCCATAGTGGATCTAACATAATAGTGAGAGTCCAGTCCATAGTGGATCTAACATAATAGTGTGAGAGTCCAGTCCATAGTGGATCTAACATAATAGTGAGAGCCCAGTCTATAGTGGATCTAACATAATAGTGAGAGAGTCCAGTCCATAGTGGATCTAACATAATAGTGTGAGAGTCCAGTCCATAGTGGATCTAACATAATAGTGAGAGAGTCCAGTCCATAGTGGATCTAACATAATAGTGTGAGAGTCCAGTCCATGGTGGATCTAGCATAATAGTGAGAGCCCAGTCTGTAGTGGATCTAACATAATAGTGTGAGAGTCCAGTCTATAGTGGATCTAACATAATAGTGAGAGAGTCCAGTCCATAGTGGATCTAACATAATAGTGAGAGTCCAGTCCATAGTGGATCTAACATAATAGTGTGAGAATCCAGTCCATAGTGGACCTAACATAATAGTGTGAGAGTCCAGTCCATAGTGGATCTAACATAATAGTGAGAGCCCAGTCTATAGTGGATCTAACATAATAGTGAGAGAGTCCAGTCCATAGTGGATCTAACATAATATTGTGAGAGTCCAGTCCATAGTGGATCTAACATAATAGTGAGAGCCCAGTCTGTAGTGGATCTAACATAATAGTGTGAGCGTCCAGTCTATAGTGGATCTAACATAATAGTGAGAGAGTCCAGTCCATAGTGGATCTAACATAATAGTGAGAGTCCAGTCCATAGTGGATCTAACATATGGTGTGAGAATCCAGTCCATAGTGGATCTAACATAATAGTGTGAGAGTCCAGTCCATAGTGGATCTAACATAATAGTGTGAGAGTCCAGTCCATAGTGGATCTAACATAATAGTGTGAGAGTCCAGTCCATAGTGGATCTAACATAATAGTGTGAGAGTCCAGTCCATAGTGGATCTAACATAATAGTGTGAGAGTCCAGTCCATAGTAGATCTAGCATAATATTGTGAGAGTCCAGTCCATATTGGATCTAGCATAATATTGTGAGAGTCCAGTCCATAGTGGATCTAACATAATAGTGAGAGTCCAGTCCATATTGGATCTAACATAATATTGTGAGAGTCCAGTCCATAGTGGATCTAACATACTAGTGTGAGAGTCCAGTCCATAGTGGATCTAACATAATATTGTGAGAGTCCAGTCCATAGTGGAACTAACATAATATTGTGAGAGTACAGTCCATAGTGGATCTAACATAATAGTGAGAGAGTCCAATCCATAGTGGATCTAACATAATAGTGTGAGAGTCCAGTCCAAAGTGGATCTAACATAATAGTGAGAGTCCAGTCCATAGTGGATCTAACATAATAGTGAGAGTCCAGTCCATAGTGGATCTAACATAATAGTGTGAGAGTACAGTCCATAGTGGATCTAACATAATAGTGTGAGAGTCCAGTCCGTAGTGGATCTAACATAATAGTGTGAGAGTCCAGTCCGTAGTGGATCTAACATAATAGTGAGAGTCCAGTCCATAGTGGCTCTAACATAATATTATGAGAGTCCAGTTCATAGTGGATCTAACATAATAGTGAGAGTCCAGTCCAAAATGGATCTAACATAATAGTGTGAGAGTTCAGTCCATAGTGGATCTAACATAATAGTGAGAGTCCAGTCCATAGTGGATCTAGCATAATAGTGTGAGAGTCCAGTCCATAGTGGATCTAACATAATAGTGTGAGAGTCCAGTCCATAGTGGCTCTAACATAATATTATGAGAGTCCAGTCCATAGTGGATCTAGCATAATATTTTGAGAGTCCAGTCCATAGTGGATCTAGCATAATAGTGAGAGTCCAGTCCAATTTATTTCATTTCTGCGAGTGAGCAGTACTTTTGCGTCAATCACTTGTCCTTTTGGTTATGGTTATGAGTTTATTTCAAACATGCTATACGGGTGGGCAAATATTTGAGATCGGTAGGTTGTGAGTTCAAACCCCGGCCGAGTCAGACCAAAGACTATAAAAATGGGAGCCATTACCTCCCTGCTTGGCACTCAACATCAAGGGTTGGAATTGGTGGTTAAATCACCAAAAATGATTCCCGGGCGCGGCCACCGCTGCTGCTCGCTGATCCCCTCACCTCCCAGGAGGTGATCAAGGGTGATGGGTGAAATGCAGAGAATAATTTCGCCACACCTAGTGTGTGTGTGTGTGACAATCATTGGTACTTTAACTTTTAACTTTTTTATTTATTTGGGTTTTGTCGTTCTATGGTTTCTTTTTTGTGATATGGATCCCCCTGGGTCTGATTAAATGACTTCTTGTGTTTCAGTGGCACTGTGGGTAGTGCGAAGCGGGCCTTCAGTCGCCTGGTGTTGGACACGGCTTACGTCTACGTCCTGCCACCTTTTAGCTTCCAGATCCGAGTGGGAGGACTCTACCTGCTCTACAGTCTCTTCCAATGCCAGACAGCCTTGCCACGTGTCGGGGTCAGCATGGGGGGGAGGAGATGTCACTGGAACATTTTAAGGACAAACGTGATTGTGGAAAGGGAGTGTGGTCAGCGCGCTTGCAGGAGAAAAGGTCACCGCCTCTGTCCAGGGTGCTGAAAACAGAGCGCCATCAGACGGGGGGGCGTGGCATGTGCTGACGGCGAGACACAGCTGGCAGATGATTAAGATTAACACGTACCACCTGTGCAATCTTAATCATCTGCACGCTGTGTCTCGCCGTCAGCACAAGCCACGCCCCCGTCTGATGGCGCTCTGTTTTCAGCACCCTGGACAGAGGCGGTGACCTTTTCTCCTGCAAGCGCGCTGACCACACTCCCTTTCCGCAGTGATGTTAAGAGACGCCGTGTGTCCGCAGATCCGCTTGGCGCTGAAGGACTGGGCGGACATTCAGACCTTTGAGAAGGACGCCTTAGGAGCTCAGCACCTCGACGTCGTCTACATCCTGCATCAGCTCATGTTCCAGAAAGCTTTCTACTTCACCGCCATGCCCACCTTGGTCAGCCTCCCGGTCCAGCTTCTTCTTCTTTTAGCCGACGTCCTCCTCGCTGACAAGTTGATGATGTTTTTGCTTCTTCAGCTGACCTTCAAGAAGGGCAAGGAGGAGAAAAAGTCGCAGCTGTATAAGAAGTTTGTGGCGCGGGCGTCCGGCCCACAAGAGCTCATCAACAGTGAGCTCCTGGAGGTGAGCATAAGTCAAAGTCTTAAATCCAATAATTTGAATTTCTCCTAAAATCTCATGAAAGTGGAGATGTCCGATAATGGCTTTTTTGCCGATATTCCGATATTGTCCAACTCTTAATTACTGATTCCGATATCAACCGATACCGATATATACAGTCGTGGAATTAACACATTATTATGCCTAATTTTGTTGTGATGCCCCGCTGGATGCATTAAACAACGTAACAAGGTTTTCCAAAATAAATCAACTCAAGTTATGGAAAAAAAAAATGCCAACATGGCACTGCCATATTTATTATTGAAGTCACAAAGTGCATTCTTTTTTTTAACATGCCTCAAAACAGCAGCTTGGAATTTGGGACATGCTCTCCCTGAGAGAGCATGAGGAGGTTGAGGTGGGCGGGGTTGGGAGGGTAGCGGGGGGTGTATATTGTAGCGTCTCGGAAGAGTTAGTGCTGCAAGGGTTTCTGGGTATTTGTTCTGTTGTGTTTATGTTGTGTTGCGGTGCGGATGTTCTCCCGAAATGTGTTTGTCATTCTTGTTTGGTGTGGGTTCACAGTGTGGCGCATATTTGTAACAGTGTTAAAGTTGTTTATACGGTCACCCTCAGTGTGACCTGTATGGCTGTTGACCAAGTATGGCTTGCATTCACTTGTGAGTGTGAAAAGCCGTAGATATTATGTGACTGGGCCGGCACGCAAAGGCAGTGCCTTTAAGGTTTATTGGTGCTCTGTTCTTCTCCCTACGTCCGTGTACACAGCGGCGTTTTAAAAAGTCATACATTTTCCTTTTTGAAACCGATACCGATAATTTCCGATATTACATTTTAAAGCATTTATCGACATCTCTACAAGAAAGGTCTTAAATACGATTTTGAAAGGTCTTAAAAATCTATCGACGTAACTTTTATGTACAACAAGCATAAACTTTCAGTCTCGCTTTGAAATGTTTCGATTTTCGAGGACGCTAAAACGGAACTAAAGTAGGCTACCTGTGCTGACCCGTCAGAATTTATCGTTGTGTTGTGTTGTTACAGCTAAGCATAGCAGCGGAGAAAACTTAACGATGTCATGATCTGTGGTCTGGATTATGTTTTGTTGTTCTTTGTTAGTTTTTGGACTCTTTTAGTTCCTGTTTTTGCGCTCCCTTGTTTGTTTAGTCACCATGGCGACTCATTAGTTTCACCTGCCTCATATGTTCGGGACACGCACCTGTTCTATTGAGGAGACTATTATTTAAGCCTGTCGTTGCCAGTTAGTCGGGCTGGCGACATTGCTCTTGTCATGTTATTTTCATGCCATAGTTCATGCTTATATTCATGCGATTGTTTCATGCTCTTTTCTTGCTTCATGTCATGCCAAGTAAGTTTTGTTTATTCATGCCACAGTTAGCGAGTTTTTGTTTTGCCCTGTCCATAGTTTACGCTAAGTGTTAGTTTTTGTTTCCTGCGCTAAGTTGTGCCTTCGCCTTGTGCGCCTTTTTTGTTGGTACCTGTTTGAGAGTGATTATTAAATATTAGGGATGTCCGATAATGGCTTTTTGCAGATATCCGATATTCCGATATTGTCCAACTCTTACCGATATCAACCGTTACCGATATATACAGTCGTGGAATTAACACATTATTATGCCTAAATTTGACAACCAGGTATGGTGAAGATAAGGTACTTTAAAAAAAATTAATAAAATAAAATAGGATAAATAAATTAAAAACATTTTCTTGAATAAAAAAGAAAGTAAAACAATATAAAAACAGTTACATAGAAACTAGTAATTAATGAAAATGAGTAAAATTAACTGTTAAAGGTTAGTACTATTAGTGGACCAGCAGCACGCACAATCATGTGTGCTTACGGACTGTATCCCTTGCAGACTGTATTGATATACATTGATATATAATGTAGGAACCAGAATATTAATAACAGAAAGAAACAAACCTTTTGTGTGAATGAGTGTAAATGGTGGAGGGAGTTTTTTTGGGTTGGTGCACTAATTGTAAGTGCATCTTGTGTTTTTTATGTTGATTTAATAAAAAATAAAAAAAATAAAAATAAAAAAACGAAACCGATAATGAAAAAACCGATACCGATAATTTCCGATATTACATTTTAACGCATTTATCGGCATCTCTATTAAATATGTTCCTACCTGCTACCGTTGTCCGGAAAAGTCCGTTTGCGTCCTGGGAGAACAATCCTCGCAGTAAGATGCCATAACCCCCCCGTCATGACAAATGAAAGACCACAGCAAAGCCAAATTACTTTCATAAGATGGGTATGTAAATCTTCAACGATTTGTGTCTCCTGAACCACCAAGCCGGTGGATGGAAACGTATAAAGTGTTCAGTACCCAGATGTGCAGCCATCGGGGAGGGAAGAGTTTGTAAACATGGCGGTGAAAGTGAATGGAATGATAATGTAAATGTCAAAAATCCGTGATAAGCCCGTGTCAAAAGATGCTGAAATGCCACACCCAATACTAAGGAGTGTTATGTGGGTTAAGTGGCGCCAATTGCCGAAGGAGATCAATATAAGATGTTTAGTAGTGAAATCATACTATTACAAACCCAGTTTCCATATGAAATTGTGTTAGATGTAAATATAAACGGAATACAATGATTTGCAAATCATTTTCAACCCATATTCAGTTGACTATGCTACAAAGACAACATATTTGATGTTCAAACTGATGAACTTTTTTTTTTGTGCAAAATAATCATTAACTTTAGAATTTGATGCCAGCAACACGTGACAAAGAAGTTGGGAAAGGTGGCAATAAATACTGATGAAGTTGAGGAATGCTCATCAAACACTTATTTGGAACATCCCACAGGTGTGCAGGCTAACTGGGAACAGGTAGGTGCCATGATTGGGTATAAAAACAGCTTCCCAAAAAATGCTCAGTCTTTTACAAGGATGGGGCGAGGTACACCCCTTTGTCCACAACTGCGTGAGCAAATAGTCAAACAGTTTAAGAACAACGTTTCTCAAAGTGCAATTGCAAGAAATTTAGGGATTTCAACATCTACGGTCCGTAATATCATCAAAAGGTTCAGAGAATCTGGAGAAATCACTCCACGTAAGCAGCATGGCCGGAAAACAACATTGAATGACCGTGACCTTCGATCCCTCAGGCTGTACTGCATCAACAAGCGACATCAGTGTGTAAAGGATATCACCAGATGGGCTCAGGAACACTTCAGAAAACTACTGTCACTAAATACAGTTTGTCACTACATCTGTAAGTGCAAGTTAAAGCTCTACTATGCAAAGCGAAAGCCATTTATCAACAACACCCAGAAACGCCCCCGGCTTCTCTGGGCCCGAGATCATCTAAGATGGACTCATGCAAAGTGGAAAAGTGTTCTGTGGTCTGACGAGTCCTCATTTCGAATTGTTTTTGGAAATATTCGACATCGTGTCATCCGGACCAAAGGGGAAGCGAACCATCCAGACTGTTATCGAGGCAAAGTGTAAAAGCCAGCATGTGTGATGGTATGGGGGTGTATTAGTGCCCAAGACATGGGTAACTTACACATCTGTGAAGGCACCATTAACGCTGAAAGGTACATACAGGTTTTGGAACAACATATGCTGCCATCTATGCGCCATCTTTTTCATGGACGCCCCTGCTTATTTCAGCAAGACAATGCCAAGCCGCATTCAGCACGTGTTACAACAGCGTGGCTTCGTAAAAAAAGAGTGCGGGTACTTTCCTGGCCCGCCTGCAGTCCAGACCTGTCTCCCATTGAAAATGTGTGGCGCGTTATGAAGCGTAAAATACCACAGCGGAGACCCCGGACTGTTGAATGACTGAAGCTCTACATAAAACAAGAATGGGAAAGAATTCCACTTTCAAAGCTTCAACAATTAGTTTCCTCAGTTCCCAATCGTTTACTGAGTGTTGTTAAAAGGAAAGGCCATGTAACACAGTGGTGAACATGCCCTTTCCCAACTACTTTGGCACGTGTTGCAGCCATGAAATTCTAAGTTAATTATTATTTGCAAAAAAAAAAAAAAGTTTATGAGTTTGAACATCAAATATGTTGTCTTTGTAGTGCATTCAACTGAATATTGGTTGAAAATGATTTGCAAATCATTGTATTCTGTTTATATTTACATCTAACACAATTTCCCAACTCATATGGAAACGGGGTTTGTACATACAGTAAGGACACGCTCATTTCTCTGTGGTTAAGTTAAAGTTAAAGTGCCAATGATTGTCAAATTATTCTCTGCATTTGACCCATCACCCTTGATCACCCCCTGGGAGGTGAGGGGAGCAGTGAGCAGCAGCGGTGGCCGCGCCCAGGAATCATTTTGGTGATTTAACTCCTAATTCCAACCCTTGATGCTGAGTGCCAAGTAGGGAGGTAATGGCTCCCATTTGGACTCAGCAGGAAAACTACAGTCGTGGTCAAAAGTTTACGTACACTTGTAAAGAACATAATGTCATGGCTGTCTTGAGTTTTTTTTGTGATAGAGTGATTGGAGCACATACTTTCATTCATGAAGTTTGCTTCTTTTATGAATTTATTATGGGTCTACTGAAAATGTGAGCAAATGTGCTGGGTCAAAAGTATACATACAGCAATGTTAATATTTGCTTACATGTCCCTTGGCAAGTTTCACTGCAATAAGGCACTTTTGGTAGCCATCCACAAGCTTCTGCTTGAATTTTTGACCACTCCTCTTTTGACAAAATTGGTGCAGTTCAGCTAAATTTGTTGGTTTTCTGACATGGACTTGTTTCTTCAGCATTGTCCACACATTTATGTCAGGACTTTGGGAAGGCCATTCTAAAACCTTCATTCTAGCCTGATTTAGCCATTCCTTTACCACTTTTGATGTGTGTTTGGGGCCATTGTCCTGTTGGAACACCCAACTGGGATTAAAGGCCTCACCTTTTTTTCTCCAAACATATTGCTGGGTATTGTGGCCAAACAGCTGTGTTTCATCTGACATCAAAAAAGGTTAAAAAACACTGCTCTAAGAGGCGTGGTTGCTCACCAAAAGAGGTTGGTGCATGTCTTCGTAGGAGCTGTCCAACATTCACCAGCTCTACGGGAAACTCAAGACGAACGTGTACTCCGAAGCCCAGCAGGCCGACTTGGGGATCAACCTGATCAAGACAGATCTGACCCCGCGGCTCCGAGGATCCGTGATGACCTTCCACACGTGGCAGAAGAGGAAGCAACAGGTGCGTCAACGCTGCAACCTCACCTTGACCACGGCAGTCCATGACTGTAAATGTGTGTTTTTGTCAGGACGAGAACGAGGAAGAAGACGCCAAAGAGGGGACGTCTTCGCAGGCAGAGGTGAGCAACACTACCACTTTTTTTAATTCTAAGATTTTAACCGAAATAATGTCTTTGATAAAGACGTCAATCGCTCGTTTTAGGGATGTTCCGATCAAGGTTTTATGCGGCCTATTCTGAAATCGATCACCCATGAGTAAAGTTGTACGTAGAGATGTCCGATAATGGCTTTTTTGCCGGTATCCGATATTCCGATATTGTCCAACTCTTAATTACCAATTCCGATATCAACCGATACTGATATATACAGTGGTGGAATTAACACATTATTATGCCTAATTTTGTTGTGATGCCCCGCTGGATGCATTAAACAATGTAACAAGGTTTTCCAAAATAAGAGAACAACTTCAACTCAAGTTATGGAAAAAAGTGCCATATTTATTATTGAAGTCACAAAGTGCATTATTTTTTTTAACATGCCTCAAAACAGCAGCTTGGAATTTAGGACATGCTCTCCCTGAGAGAGCATGAGGAGGGTGAGGTGGGCGGGGTAGCGGGGGGTGTATACTGTAGTATCCCGAAAGAGTTAGTGCTGCAAGGGGTTCTGGGTATTTGTTCTGTTGTGTTTATGTTGTGTTACGGTGTGGATGTTCTCCTGAAATGTGTTTGTCATTCTTGTTTGGTGTGGGTTCACAGTGTGGCGCATATTTGTAACAGTGTTGAAGTTGTTTATACGGCCACCCTCAGTGTGACCTGTATGGCTGTTGACCAAGTATGCCTTGCATTTACTTGTGTGTTCGAAAAGCCGTAGATATTATGTGACTGGGCCGGCACGCAAAGGCAGTGCCTTTAAGGTTTATTGGCGCTCTGTACTTCTCCCTACGTCCGTGTACACAGCGGCGTTTTAAAAAGTCATAAATTTTACTTTTTGAAACCGATACAGATCATTTCCGAACCGATACCAATAATTTCCGATAATTACATTTTAAAGCATTTATCGGCCGACAATATCGGCAGCCCGATATTATCGGACATCTCAACAAATAATACCTCCAGTGCCCATTAAAAACTCGGTTTTACAAGTTCAGATCTTGATCCCGATTGCTACATATGATGACATTCTAGAGTGGCTTTGATGACATCTATTAAACAGGACAAGAAGCAAAGAATCAAACAGAGACAGAATTCAATTTGGCTCAATTGAGGAGAAACGTGTCGACCTGTAACCTTTTACAGTGTTACCCACGCTCTAACGAAAAAAGGTTCACGTCTCCTCTTTTATTTGGACATTCCCTGTTTACATAACAATAGCTGTTTCTAAAGGAATGGGGCGTATGTAAACATCCATTGTTTTCGGTCACATTAACACAAAAGAAAAAGATGCCTCGGGCTTGCACTGGTCCTGGATCGAGCTTGGGCAAGTCTTGGATCACAATAGATAACCCCTCCCGTCTCCTCCCATCGTACACAATGGAATTTTCCAAGCCTTTGGCTTGGTACAACAAAGACAGACTCTTGTCTGTTCACTGGGAACTCAGAGAACGGAAAGTTTTTTGCTAATTTACATACAATTTTTCTGACAGTTTGTGATCGTCAACGTAAAGTCAGCACGAAAATCGTCCGATAGGCTACCAATCACTGGCCGATTGATCGCCACGTCCCTAGCTCGTATTATAGTGGTAGCTGCGTTCTTGACTTTGTGTGTGCTGTGTTCAGTGCCCCTCCAGAAGAGCAGACTTTCTGTCCTCCATCAAGTCTAAAGCATATGGAGAAGCTGCCGAGGTTTGTGCCCCTCCCCCTTCAAAAAGATGATGTCATATGTTGACATTTCCTAATCCAATCCATGCATTTTGTTTCCTGTGCTAAGGCGTCCAAGTCTCGACGCCATCGCCAAGTCAACGTGGACATCGGAGACGAGCCCGACCCCGCGCACCCGAAAGGTCCCAGCAGGTTGAAGCCGTCGCTCAAAGCCAGAACCAATGAGAACATCGACGTCTCAGGTAGTTGGACCCTCTTGGAACTTAGAACCTGGGAACCTCACCGAGGAACATATTGTCTTTGGTCAGGTGACTTGTGGGAGGAAGTGGCCGACACGACTCGAATAAATCGTCTCACCGCGCTGGACTGTGTCCCTGAAGGTATCATCATGGCCACGCTGCGTCAAAATATCCTTTTCATTTCTGTCCTCGCTTTGTCTTTCAGGGAAAAAATTGAGCAGAAAGAAGACGACGTGAGGATGAAAACTACTTTTTAACGTTGTTTTTAAAGAGATATTTTATTTTACGTTTGCATAGTTTTGTTCATTAAGAACATTACTGCTGTGGCCTTGTAAGAAAATTCCACTTTTTAACAACAATATTTAACAATTTTCAAATGTTTTCTTTCAATACAATTTCTGCCTCATCAGTATTAAAACTGGAAAAAAAAAACAGACACAAGCTTTTTTCTGGACATCCATATTTCATCGCTGAGTTTTTGCTCCTGCTGAAGGTAGGATGTCTTTTGCTCGTAGAATTTCCCTTTCATGAGAATTGGAAAAACCAAAACCAATAGTTTGTTTTTTTTAAGTTCCTTTTGAAATACATTTTCAGTGTCAAAGAACAATAACTAGATCTAAAAAAACGGTTTCGTTTTAATTTTATATTTCATAAAAGAGAAGTGAAAATCAGCAGAAATTTTTTATTTCTCAAATTCTGACACTGGAACCGGAAGTTATGCATATCATATATAACATGTCTTTATGTATTCCGTCCTTGATGTATTCTTCCCATCTTTCCTGTGAAAGATGGGAAGAATACATCAAGGACCTGTTTGAGGACGATCAACCATTCCAAGAAATCTTCCTAAAAACAGCAGAAACAGGACCACCCGTTCTAAGAAGCGAAGTTGAATGGGCACTAAAACCTGAAACAGGGCAAGAAGTCACCTGTCCCGGACGAGATACCAACCAAGAAGCTCCTAGCTCTAAAGGGCGTCGGAATAGATCCGCTGTTGGATCTCATCAACAAAGTCTACGGAACAGGAATGTTTCCATCCGATGTGCTTAAGTCTCTTTTTGTTGCCCTGCCAAAGATCCCAGAAACCCTTAGATTGTTCAAATGATAGAACGAATAAGTCATATCCTGAAAGTCCTGTTCATGATCATTGTTCAGCGCATCCGACGCAAGCCAGAGATTTCAGAAGCCCAGTACGGCTTCATGAAGAACAGAGGCACCAAAAACGCGATATTTAACATCTGTATGTTAAGCGAAAGAAGTATTGAACAACAGGACATTTACCTTCATTGACTACACAAAGTTCGCTCGACAAAGTCAGGCATGCAGAGAGCAGCTGTGCGTCTTCTCAGCGGACTAACAAACTGGAGTCCGTCAAGGATCTATTGCGTCCCCAGACTTGTTCAACTTGTACGGCAAATCAGTCTTCCGACCACTTGACAAAGTCCGTGTGAGAGTCTCCATAAATGGTGTCATTATCAACAATATCAGATAAGTCGACGACATGCGTTCTCCTAGCAACAACCGAAGAAGGCCTCCAGAAAACTTCTGGTCCAAACTAACAACGATGGGGAACCAAAAGACCTCAGTATCAACTGCAAGAAGATGAAATGCATGGTCATCTTGAAATCTGAAATACCCCCGACCTACACCTTCGACTATCTTGGCTTTCGGATAAATATTTGGGGTTGTGGCACCAGCCGCTAGACTAAGACTAGATCTGACCAATCTAAGTCTATGAGCATAAACTGATGAAGCCTACTCGGATGAGAGTCGAAACGTCTTCTAAGACAAACCAAACAGTCCAGTTGCGATGGATTGAATGCCCCGATAATTACGTTTGTACAATGAGCTGGATGAATGAGAACATCCATAGACATATCTCAGCTCTGTTGTTACTTCTGACGGTCGATGTACAAAGGAGACACGTAGAAAGATCTGCTTAGCCAAGGAGGCCTTCAAGAAAATGAAGCCTATCGTTCATGAGAGAAAGCTTTCAATGCCTATCAAGATCCGCGTCCTTCAAACTTTCATCTGATCAGTGCTTTTTTACGGCTTCAAAACATAGACTTTAAACGCTGTAACCAAAGGAACATCGAAGCCTCAGAAATGTGGTTCTATAGACGTATTCTCAAGATTTCTTGGGTCGAAAGAGTTACCATCGATAAAGTCTTAAACCGAGTCCAGAAAGAGAGACAGCTCTTCCAACAAATACAAACCCCGTTTCCATATGAGTTGGGAAATTGTGTTAGATGTAAATATAAACGAAATACAATGATTTGCAAATCCTTTTCAACCCATATTCAGTTGAATGCACTACAAAGACAACATATTTGATGTTCAAACTCATAAACTTTTTTTTTTTTTGCAAATAATAATTAACTTAGAATTTCATGGCTGCAACACGTGCCAAAGTAGTTGGGAAAGGGCATGTTCACCACTGTGTTACATGGCCTTTCCTTTTAACAACACTCAGTAAAGGTTTGGGAACTGAGGAGACACATTTTTGAAGCTTCTCAGGTGGAATTCTTTCCCATTCTTGCTTGATGTACAGCTTAAGTTGTTCAACAGTCCGGGGGTCTCCCTTGTGCTATTTTAGGCTTCATAATGCACCACACATTTTCAATGGGAGACAGGTCTGGACTACAGGCAGGCCAGTCTAGTACCCGCACTCTTTTACTATGAAGCCACGTTGATGTAACACGTGGCTTGGCATTGTCTTGCTGAAATAAGCAGGGGCGTCCATGAAAAAGACGTAGCTTGGATGGCAACATATGTTGCTCCAAAACCTTTATGTAACTTTCAGCATTAATGGCGCCTTCACAGATGTGTAGTTTACCCATGTCTTGGGCACTAATACACCCCCATACCATCACAGATGCTGGCTTTTACACTTTGCGCCTATAACAATCCGGATGGTTCTTTTCCTCTTTGGTCCGGAGGACACGACGTCCACAGTTTCCAAAAACAATTTGAAATGTGGACTCGTCAGACCACAGAACACTTTTCCACTTTGTATCAGTCCATCTTAGATGTGCTCAGGCCCAGCGAAGCCGACAGCGTTTCTGGGTGTTGTTGATAAACGGTTTTCGCCTTGCATAGGAGAGTTTTAACTTGCACTTACAGATGTAGCGACCAACTGTAGTTACTGACAGTAGGTTTCTGAAGTGTTCCTGAGCCCATGTGGTGATATCCTTTACACACTGATGTCGCTTGTTGATGCAGTACAGCCTGAGGGATGGAAGGTCACAGGCTTAGCTGCTTACGTGCAGTGATTTCTCCAGATTCTCTGAACCCTTTGATGATATTACGGAGCGTAGATGGTGAAATCCCTAAATTCCTTGCAATAGCTGGTCGAGAAAGGTTTTTCTTAAACTGTTCAACAATTTGCTCAGGCATTTGTTGACAAAGTGGTGACCCTCGCCCCATCCTTGTTTGTGAATGACTGAGCATTTCATGGAAGCTACTTTTATACCCAATCATGGCACCCACCTGTTCCCAATTTGCCTGTTCACTTGTGGGATGTTCCAAATAAGTGTTTGATGAGCATTCTTCAACTTTATCAGTATTTATTGCCACCTTTCCCAACTTCTTTGTCACGTGTTGCTGGCATCAAATTCTAAAGTTAATGATTATTTGCAAAAAAAAAAGTTTATCAGTTTGAACATCAAATATGTTGTTTTTGTAGCATATTCAACTGAATATGAGTTTAAAATGATTTGCAAGTCATTGTATTCCGTTTATATTTACATCAAAC
>NC_084753.1:38181810-38191810 GCF_033978785.1 Entelurus aequoreus
GGAGACCGAGCTAGACCGGGCGAGGGAACGCGGGTGTGCTGGATGGGTCTCATGTTTGTCCTCTAAGCTTGGAGAATAAACCACAAAATACCAACTACTGCCTGTTGATTGAATATAAACATCAGCTTATTGCCATAAAAAGAATCTGGGAGAGACCAGCAATTTGAATTCCCCATTGGAGGAATGCTGGTCAACGCAACAAAGTAAACAAGGTAGGAGTCGAACTTTCACATATTCCATCCATCCATCTATTTTCTTCCGCTTATTCGAGGTCGGGTCGCGGTGGCAGCAGCCTAAGCAGGGAAGCCCAGACTTCCCTCTCCCCAGCCACTTCGTCCAGCTCTTCCCGGGGGATCCCGAGGTGTTCCCAAGACAGCCGGGAGACATAGTCTTCCCAACGTGTCCTGGGTCCTCCCAGTGGCCTCCTACCGGTCGGACGTGCCCTAAACACCTCCCTAGGGAGGCGTCCAGGTGGCATCTTGACCAGATGCCCAAACCACCTCATCTGCAGCGGCTTTACTTTGAGCTCCACCCGGATGACAGAGCTTCTCACCCTATCTCTAAGGGAGAGCCCCACCACCCGGCGGAGGAAACTCATTTCGGCCGCTTGTACCCGTGATCTTGTCCTTTCGGTCATAACCCAAAGCTCATGACCATAGGTGAGGATGGGAATGTAAATCGACCGGTAAATTGAGAGCTTTGCCTTCCGGCTTAGCTCCTTTTTTACCACAACGGATCGATACAGCGTCCGCATTACTAAAGAAGCCGCACCGATCCGCCTGTCGATCTCACGATCCACTCTTCCCTCACTCGTGAACAAGACTCCGAGGTACTTGAACTCCTCCACTTGGGGCAAGATCTTTTCCCCAACCCGGAGACTGCACTCCATCCATTTCCGGGCGAGAACCATGGACTCGGACTTGGAGGTGCTGATTCTCATCCTAGTCGCTTCACACTCGGCTGCGAACCGATCCAGTGGGAGCTGAAGATCCTGGCCAGATGAAACCATCAGGACCACATCATCTGCAAAAAGCAGAGACCTAATCCTGCAGCCACCAAACCGGATCCCCTCAACGCCTTGACTGCGCCTAGAAATTCTGTCCATAAAAATTATAAACAGCCGTTTGTACATATTTACATACATATGTACATATATATATGTACATATATGTGTGTGTATGTATGTGTATATATATATATATATATATATATATATATATATATATATATATATATATATATATATATATATATATATATATATATATATTACCGTTCATAGGTTTGGGGTCACATTGAAATGTCCTTATTTTTGAAGGAAAAGCACTGTACTTTTCAATGAAGATAACTTTAAACTAGTCTTAACTTTAAAGAAATACACTCTATACATTGCTAATGGGGTAAATGACTATTCTAGCTGCAAATGTCTGGTTTTTGGTGCAATATCTACATAGGTGTATAGAGGCCCATTTCCAGCAACTATCACTCCAGTGTTCTAATGGTACAATGTGTTTGCTCATTGGCTCAGAAGGCTAATTGATGATTAGAAAACCCTTGTGCAATCATGTTCACACATCTGAAAACAGTTTAGCTCGTTACAGAAGCTACAAAACTGACCTTCCTTTGAGCAGATTGAGTTTCTGGAGCATCACATTTGTGGGGTCAATTAAACGCTCAAAATGGCCAGAAAAAGAGAACTTTCATTTGAAACTCGACAGTCTATTCTTGTTCTTAGAAATGAAGGCTATTCCACAAAATTGTTTGGGTGACCCCAAACTTTTGAACGGTAGTGTATATATATATATATATTAGGGGTGTGGGAAAAAATCGATTCGAATTCGAATCGCGATTCTCACGTTGTGCAATTCAGAATCGATTCCCATTTTTAAAAAATCTATTTATTTTTTTTATTTTTTTATTTTTATTTTTTTAAATTAATCAATCCAACAAAACAATACACAGCAATACCATAACAATGCAATCCAATTCCAAAACCAAACCCGACCCAGCAACACTCAGAACTGCAATAAACAGAGCAAAAATGAATATTATCAACAACAGTATCAATATTAGTAACAATTTCAACATAGCAGTGATTAAAAATCCCTCATTGACATTATCATTAGACATTTAGTTTATGAGATGCGATGCAAGTGTAAGCCACTGTGACACTATTGTTCTTTTTTTTTTTTTATTTTTTTATTAATGTTTGTAATGATAATATCAATGAGGGATTTTTAATCACTGCTATGTTGAAATTGTTACTAATATTGATACTGTTGATAATATTAATTTTTGTCTCACTACTTTTAGATTGTTCCGTGTCATGTTTGTGTGTCCTCAATTGCTCTCAATTGCTCTGTTTATTGCTATTCTGAATGTTGCTGGGTCGGGTTTTGTTTTGAAATTGTATTGCATTATTATGGTATTGTTGTGTATTTTCATAAAAAAAAAAAAAATTGTTTTTGAATCGAGAATCGTGTTGAATTGAAAAAAAAAAATCGATTCTGAATCGAATCGTGACCCCAAGAATCGATTTTGAATCGAATCATGGGACACCCAAAGATTCCCAGCCCTAATATATATATATATATATATATATATATATATATATATATATATATATATATATATATATATATATATATATATATATATATATATATATATATATATATATATATATATATATATATATATATATATACATACATACAGGTAAAAGCCGTTAATTTAGAATATTTTGAAAAACTTGATTTATTTCAGTAATTGCATTCAAAAGGTGTAACTTGTACATTATATTTATTCATTGCACACAGACTGATGCATTCAAATGTTTATTTCATTTAATTTTGATGATTTGAAGTGGCAACAAATGACACAATTTGTTACCATTTGTTACTGCCTTGTTCATTTATTTACATGGTCATATACGGTGTATCTTTATTGCGATACACTTGATATCACAATATAGGTCCTAGGCCTTGGCGCTCATCCCTACTACGCCTGTGAATAAGAGAGGAGTTGACATTACATTCCACGTGTGGAGAACAAGTCACTGAGTCAACAAGGTTCCTCGGCGCTAAAAACCAGACTAACTTCGTGATGCACCTGCAGTCGCCCTGACGAGTGGAGCGAGGGGACGACAACTCTGATTATTTTCATGTGTTGCCAGATGTTTACTGTTGTTTTGATGGCTGCCAATATGACTGGCACCTTAAGCAGAGAAGATACTGTATGTCAATTGATATTATTTATATATTGTCATTATATCATATGATATATTATTAACTGCAGGGAAGAAAATATAACTGTAAAGCAAGGGATGGCCAAACTTTTTCACTGAACGCCAACTGCATGCTATGTAACTATATATACAGGTAAAAGCCAGTAAATTAGAATATTTTGAAAAACTTGATTTATTTCAGTAATTGCATTCAAAAGGTGTAACTTGTACATTATATTTATTCATTGCACACAGACTGATGCATTGAAATGTTTATTTCATTTAATTTTGATGATTTGAAGTGGCAACAAATGAAAATCCAAAATTCCGTGTGTCACAAAATTAGAATATTACTTAAGGCTAATACAAAAAAGGGATTTTTAGAAATGTTGGCCAACTGAAAAGTATGAAAATGAAAAATATGAGCATGTACAATACTCAATACTTGGTTGGAGCTCCTTTTGCCTCAATTACTGCGTTAATGCGGCGTGGCATGGAGTCCATGAGTTTCTGGCACTGCTCAGGTGTTATGAGAGCCCAGGTTGCTCTGATAGTGGCCTTCAACTCTTCTGCGTTTTTGGGTCTGGCATTCTGCATCTTCCTTTTCACAATACCCCACAGATTTTCTATGGGGCTAAGGTCAGGGGAGTTGGCGGGCCAATTTAGAACAGAAATACCATGGTCCGTAAACCAGGCACGGGTAGATTTTGCGCTGTGTGCAGGCGCCAAGTCCTGTTGGAACTTGAAATCTCCATCTCCATAGAGCAGGTCAGCAGCAGGAAGCATGAAGTGCTCTAAAACTTGCTGGTAGACGGCTGCGTTGACCCTGGATCTCAGGAAACAGAGTGGACCGACACCAGCAGATGACATGGCACCCCAAACCATCACTGATGGTGGAAACTTTACACTAGACTTCAGGCAACGTGGATCCTGTGCCTCTCCTGTCTTCCTCCAGACTCTGGGACCTCGATTTCCAAAGGAAATGCAAAATTTGCTTTCGTTTCCACCATCAGTGATGGTTTGGGGTGCCATGTCATCTGCTGGTGTCGGTCCACTCTGTTTCCTGAGATCCAGGGTCAACGCAGCCGTCTACCAGCAAATTGTGTCATTTCCCACTTTGAATATGTTCTGAAAGTGGCTTTGCACTGTGGAGGGACGTTAGCCGCGAGCAAGTACGCCACCGTACCTTGCGCGACACAGCTAGAACGCGTCACCAACGTGCGCCGTCACGATATCACGTCCGCCGAATGTATGCCATCCATATCCTGTATCGTCTGTATCGTCCTCCCCTGGGTGTGGTAACTGTATATTGCAGGGATTAGCCCCGCCCCCTCTATCACTTCTTCATGTTGTCCTGTGTTTCAACTGCACCAGAACGTTTTATTCCATTCAAGCCTATGCAACCACAACCGCTGCGATACAGATATCGGTCCGATATCAACAACAACAACAAAAAACAAGTATGGGACTATATCGGCTGGCATCTAAAGCCTACGATACGAGCGCCGATACGGGCAGTCCTGTACCGTGTTTACTTGTGCAAAGCTGCCTAATTTTAGTCTGAATGTCCTCAAAGAAGCACACAATTTCACAAAGTCTTTGACAAAAGCTAAACATGCTAGCATATACACTGCAAAAAGTCAGTGTTCAAAAACAAGAAAAAACAAAACAAAAATTAGAGGTATTTTACTTGAACTAAGCAAAATTATCTGCCAATAGAACAAGAAAATTCGGCTTGTCAAGACTAGGGATGATGTTCGGAACCGGTTCTCCCGGTTGTTCGATAAGAAAAGAACCATTCGATAAGAAAAGAACAGAGTCTATGGACTCAAATCCCTTTTTGAGAACCGGTTCCCGTTATCGAGGCCACTATAGTAAAGCAAAACAGTTGGTTCTTTATTCGAATCCCTGGGAACGAATCCCGTCCCACAAGAAATGCCCTGTGGGACATCACAGGAAATGACGTAGCTCAGTCATTAGACTGGGCTACGTCATTTCCTGTGATGTCACACAAGCAGCAAAGATAATGGACCGGAAAAAACGCCTCAAGGCACATGGCTATTCACCTATAGTGATCACAGAGACAGGTTGTTTTTGTGTTACTGTATATATTTGTTTTTCTGAAAAATCCCACTTAATATACTTTGGGTAACAACAGTCAATTTTTTTTTTTTAGGGGGGTAACAGTCAATATTTATTTATTTATTTGATTTGATTTTTTTTCTTATAAAATAAAAGTGAGCTTTTGTTAAACCAAATATTGTGGGTTTTTTCCATATACAACAACCTATCTGGTTCGATAAGAGGATTCGATAATGGGCTCGAACTCGATAATTTCTTATCAAACATCATCCCTAGTCAAGACTTTCCAAAACAAGTAAAATTAGCTAACCTCTATGAACCCCAAAATACCTTAAAATAAGTATATTCTCACTAATAACAAGTGCACTTTTATTGGTAAAAAAAAAAAGAGACCTTTTTTCTCAATATGTTGAAAAATATTCTTAAATGAAGTAAATGCTAGTGCCATTATCTTGACATAATGATATGCGCTCGGCATTACATTTCTTGAAACCAGCAAACTTAAACTAAAAAGGTGTTTATTTTTCTTAATGGAAAGGCAACAAGGCAAGCGCTTGTTACTCTCGGGGTCTCCTAGCCGCTCAGGCAAATCATATGGTCTAAAAATGCATTTTTCCATGGATAACATGACATTATCGCGCCAAGTGCATGCTCTTTCAGTCAATTAGTGCGCGAGGACTATATATATATATATATATATATGTATATATATGTATATATATGATGATTAGGGATGTCCGATAATGGCTTTTTGCCGATATCCGATATTCCGATATTGTCCAACTCTTTAATTACCGATACGGATATCAACCGATACCAATATATACAGTCGTGGAATTAACACATTATTATGCCTAATTTGGACAACCAGGTATGGTGAAGATAAGGTCCTTTTAAAAAAAAATAATAATAAGATAAATAAATTAAAAACATTTTCTTGAATACAAAAGAAAGTAAAACAATATAAAAACAGTTACATAGAAACTAGTAATTAATGAAAATGAGTAAAATTAACTGTTAAAGGTTAGTACTATTAGTGGACCAGCAGCACGCACAATCATGTGTGCTTACGGACTGTATCCCTTGCAGACTGTATTGATATATATTGATATATAATTTAGGAACCAGAATATTAATAACAGAAAGAAACAACCCTTTTGTGTGAATGAGTGTAAATGGGGGAGGGAGGTTTTTTGGGTTGGTGCACTAATTGTAAGTGTATCTTGTGTTTTTTATGTTGATTTCATAAAAAAACAAAAAAAAACGATACCGATAATAAAAAAAACGATACCGATAATTTCCGATATTACATTTTAAAGCATTTATCGGCCGATAATATCGGCAGGCCGATATTATCGGACATCTCTAATGATGAATGATGATGAATGATCTTTATTGTCATTGTGCATGTACAGGTACAGGTCCAACGAAATTTATATATATATATATATATATATATATATA
Organism: Entelurus aequoreus; assembly: GCF_033978785.1. Classification (NCBI taxonomy): domain Eukaryota; kingdom Metazoa; phylum Chordata; class Actinopteri; order Syngnathiformes; family Syngnathidae; genus Entelurus; species Entelurus aequoreus. The sequence goes on from NC_084753.1 coordinate 38,188,583, forward strand.
TATATATATATATATATATATATATATATATATATATATATATATATATATATATATATATATATATATATATATATATATTAGGACTGCAACTAACGATTAATTTGATAATTGATTAATCTGTCGATTATTACTTCGATTAATCGATTAATAATCGGATAAAAGAGACAAACTACATTTCTATCCTATCCAGTATTTTATTGGGAAAAAAACAGCATACTGGCACCATACTTATTTTGATTATTGTTTCTCAGCTGTTTGTAAATGTTAAAGTTCATAAATAAAAGGTTTATTAAAAAATAAATAAATAAATAATTTAATTTTTTTTAAAAATATTTTAAAAAACCCTCTGTGCATGCGCATAGCATAGAATATATATATATTAGGGCTGCAACAACTAATCGATTAAATCGATTAAAATCGATTATTAAAATAGTTGCCGATTAATTTAGTCATCGATTCGTTGGATCTATGCTATGCGCATGCGCAGAGTTTTTTGTTTGTTTGTCTTTTTTTTTTTTTTTTAAGTTTTTTTTTTAAATAAACCTTTATTTATAAACTGCAACATGTACAAACAGCTGAGAAACAATAATCAAAATAAGTATGGTGCCAGTATGCTGGGTTTTTTCAATAAAATACTGGCTAGGATAGAAATGTAGTTTGTCTCTTTTATCCGATTATTAATCGATTAATCGAAGTAATAATCGACAGATTAATCGATGATCAAATTAATCAAATTTAACATGTGACATTTCAAACTATTTTTAACAGAAATAGTTAATGCACATTCAGGTAAATTATTATTATATTATTATTATTATTATTAATTTGGCTGGGGGCCGAACTGTAAATATATATATATATATATTTATATATATATATATATATATATATATATATATATATATATATATATATATATATATATATATATATATATATATATATATATATATATATATAAAATACATACATACGTATGTATATATATATATATATATATATATATATATATATATATATAAGTTCGGCCCCCAGCCAAATTAATAATAATAATAATAATATAATAATAATTTACCTGAATGTGCATTAACTATTTCTGTTAAAAATAGTTTGAAATGTCACATGTTAAATGTTTAAATATTAACTGTCAGTTTACTGTACTGTGCCAACTGTACTACTATATGAGAACATATGTTCTATTGTTTAATTGAAAATAAAACAGCAAAGTCCATTTGGCTGTCATCTGTTTTAATTATGAGACACAATTGTGTCAAAGTCAGGATTTTTTTGTTCATGCTTGAAATAAGAAATGATTACTTAAAAAAAGTAGTTTTATACTTGTGAGTGTTGACGACACAGCTTTGCAACAGTTGATATTCTAGTTTCAAGCATGTTTTACTCAATATAGGTCATCAAATCTCAGCAACAAGCTGTAATATCTTACTGAGATCATTTAGGACCAAAACCCTTAAAACAAGTAAAACACTCTAACATAAAATCTGCTTAGTGAGAAGAAGTATCTTATCAGACAGAAAATAAGCAAATATCACCCTTATTTGAGATATTTCATCTTACTTAGATTTCAGTTTTTGCAGTGTAGGACAGAGATTCTCAAACTGTGGCAGTAGTACGCCAAAGAATCACTTGATTAAAGTACTATATTCAAACCACGGTGTTACCGTTCAAACTGTGTGCCATGTTACAATAGTCAAAAATATTAAATATACTTGTTAATTAAAACCCTTGTTTTAATGAACGCTACTGCATTTTAATGTCGGTCATTAAATAAATCCTCTTAAGGCCCAAGCTGTTTGTTTACATGCTTTTTTTAGTTCTCTTTGCTATTTGGGCTTATTGGATCCTAATTAGAATAAAAACTTAAGAATCATCTTTTGATATGACGTACTTAGTCCATAAGTACACAAACGTGTACTTCATGTTTAGTGACATGCTAATTCTTATTTTTACACTTTTTTCCCCTCCAAATTCCATTGTATGTTATACTCTTCTGACACCACCAGATGGCAGTATAAGTGTCCACATAAGTGGCCATAAGACCCCAATTCAGTAGTGTACACAATTTTGGAAATAAGAGCTAAAAGGTGCTGTCCACGCATGTGGCCAACTAAGCCTTTAGAGCACAGGTGTCAAACTCAAGGCCCGGGGGCCAGATGTGGCCCTCAAAAGCCTGGAAATACTAAAAAAGTACTATAACTTTTCTTACTAAATGTATTATTTCTTTCTATTTTGGGAGAAAAAATATACATGCACTCCATTATTGATGCTTTTATTGTTTTCTGTATTGTGTAGTTATAATTATATGCTTTTACTTGTAATTGTATTGAGTTTGTGGACCCCAGGAAGACTAGTGGGTTGTTATGGCAACCAGCTCCAGATCTTTAATAAAAATCAAAATCAAATCCATGTAATCGCAAATCATGTCAAGTTAAATATTGTCTAATTATGCAAAAATATGTTATCAAACATTCAAACCATTTAAAAAAAATAGAAATAAATACTAATAATGATGATTTCAAAGCAAGTTATTTATCAAATGGTGCTATCTAAAAGTAGCAATAAATTTCAAGGGAAAATTCTGAAATGAAAAAAACAGTACTTTTTTTTTTGTCAAAAAAAATGCACCGAAAAATCTACACTTGTTGATTTGAGGGGAAAAAACAACTAACAAACTGGCAGCTCAGGTGCCAAAATTTTACACAAGAATAATTATAATGATTTTTTTTTTTCCTTTATACTTTTTACCTTTTTGTAAACAATTGTGTTTTTATGGCTATTGTGTGATTCATAAATTTTACTGTAAAATTGCAGGGTTTTTTTAATTTACAGTAAAAAAACATGTACATTTTACAGTAAAATTCTGGCAACTGAGCTGCCTTTTTTTATATATACCATAAAAACAGCAGTCATAGAGGCTTAGACTTGCATTGCATCTCCTGAACCTTGCAAAATAGCCGGGAATAACAAACTCAATATTGCTTTAAATATTTACACAACAATAATAGTTGTTTTATTTTTTTCCTGGATTCTAACTGGATTGCGTGCAAATACTTTTTACCTTTTTGTAAACAATTGTGTTTTTATGGCTATTGTGTGATCCATAAATTTGACTGTAAAATTGCAGTTTTTTTTATTTACAGTAAAAAAACAAATGTACATTTTTCAGTAAAATTCTGGCAACTGAGCTGCCATTTTTTTTTTTTTTTT
>NC_084753.1:38196810-38216810 GCF_033978785.1 Entelurus aequoreus
ACTTCACCCTTGCCCCCGGTGCCGCTCACACCGGTGAATGAATGTTGAATGAATGATAGGTGGTGGTCGGAGGGGCCGTAGGCGCAAATTGGCAGCCACGCTTCCGTCAGTCTACCCCAGGGCAGCTGTGGCTATGAAAGTAGCTTACCACCACCAGGTGTGAATGAATGATGGGTTTTTAACATGTAAAGCGAGTTTGGGTACTTAGAAAAGCGCTATATAAATCCCAGGTATTATTATTATTATTATTATTATTATTAGAACAAATACCCAGAACCCCTTGCAGCACTAACTCTTCCGGGACGCTACAATATACCCCCCAACCCCGCCCACCTCAACCTCCTCATGCTCTCTCCGGGAGAGCATGTCCCAAATTCCAAGCTGCTGTTTTGAGGCATGTTAAAAAAAATAATGCACTTTGTGACTTCAATAATAAATATGGCAGTGCCATGTTGGCATTTTTTTCCATAACTTGAGTTGATTTATTTTGGAAAACCTTGTTACATTGTTTAGTGCATCCAGCGGGGCATCACAACAAAATTAGGCATAATAATGTGTTCATTCCACGACTGTATATATCGGTATCGGTTGATATCGGAATCGGTAATTAAGAGTTGGACAATATCGGAATATCGGCAAAAAAAGCCATTATCGGACATCTCTACTTGTTGCTCATCCTCTTTGTGTTCGGGCTCAAAAATATAAGGTTCTGTATCGTCATTTCACCCAAAGTAATCGTTGTTGGCTCTGTCAAAGTCTGCTTGACTAGCGTCGTTGTTGATGGAGAAGGGATCTGTGGTTCCTCCTCTACATCACGGATTACGTGGATAAAATAGGATTAGGGGCGGGGTTAGGATAGGTTTAGGGTGCATGTAATCCACCGAAAAAGCAATACATCCGAAGTAATAACAAGCGTGGTTTCACACGTTGTCGTCACCGCTGTGGGCGCCACTTAGAGTGTCTGCGGCCGCAGCTGGACCCCTCTCCTCGGGGCAGGGGGTACAAAGAATTGCTATGGCGACATCTAGTGGACACGTTTAGAACAGCAGTTTCTTCAATTTCAGCTCATTTTGAACCTGTTGGCGGGACCTGTTTGACACCCCTGTCTTAGGAGATATTCACTTCCAGGGTCAAACTGTGGGCATCATGTTACAATTCAAGTGTAAAAAGAAGCAAAGCAGGGGTAATATGCTAACTTTACTAACAATTTAGCACCTGGTGACACTTGAGTGCTATGAAAGTCAGTGATGTCATATAACATGTGACTGCGTGGCCAACTAAACATGGCCGACCCAACGGGAGGTCGCCTACCAAACGAGCGCATGGTGGATTTTAACCTGAATGAGGTGTCGCCATGGCAACTGGAGATGGCCGTAGGGCACCTTCATGTGTTTTGGTGACATGAAAAGTTGTCTTGTATGCTGAGACATGATGTTTACGTCGCACTAAAACATGACTTGTTGTGTCTGTGTGTTATCACATGTGCCATGCTGTGTGTGCGTGTGTGTGCGTGTGTGTGCGTGTGTGTGTGTGTGCGCAGGCTGTCTGTTTGTGTGGTCTGATCAGTGTGTCATTGTGTGTCCCCTCTCCCTCGTCCCGCCAGTCACGCCAGAGGCCGTGGGCTTCCTGACGGCGGTGGGCGTGCTGGTGGCGGCGCTGGCCCTCCTCTTCCTCTTCATCAACAAGATGATGTGCTTCTCCCGCGTGGGGGGGGTGCCGTGTCTGGAGCAGCAGAGCCGCAGCAGGAAAACACGCCAAGGCCTCGGTGAGACGCTCACTCTGCTCTGCGCGTGCAATTTATGACATCATGTGACATCACATGACATCACATGACATCACATGACATCACGTGACATCACATGACATCACATGACATCACATGACTTCACATGACTTCACATGACATCACATGACTTCTCATGACATCTCATGACTTCACATGACTTCACATGACATCTCATGACATCACATTACATCACATGACATCTCATGACATACCATGACTTCACATGACATCACATTACATCACATTACATCACATGACATCTCATGACATAACATTACATCACATGACATCTCATGACTTCACATGGCATCTCATGACATAACATGACTTCACATGACATCACTTGCCATCTCATGACTTCTCATGACATCACACAACATCTCATGACTTCACATGCTATCTCATGACATCTCATGACTTCACATGACATCTCATGACTTCACATGACATCACATGCCATCTTATGACATCACATGACATCTCATGACATAACATGACTTCACATGACATCTCATGACATAACATAACTTCACATGACATCTCATGACTTCACATGGCATCTCATGACTTCACATGGCATCTCATGACTTCACATGACATCACATGACATCTCATGACATAACATGACTTCACATGACATCTCATGACTTCACATGGCATCTCATGACTTCACATGACTTCACATGACATCACATTACATCACATTACATCACATGACATCTCATGACATAACATGACTTCACATGACATCACATTACATCACATGACATCTCATGACTTCACATGGCATCTCATGACATAACATGACTTCACATGACATCACTTGCCATCTCATGACTTCTCATGACATCACACAACATCTCATGACTTCACATGCTATCTCATGACATCTCATGACTTCACATGACATCTCATGACTTCACATGACATCACATGCCATCTTATGACATCACATGACATCTCATGACATAACATGACTTCACATGACATCTCATGACATAACATAACTTCACATGACATCTCATGACTTCACATGGCATCTCATGACTTCACATGACATCACATGACATCTCATGACTTGACATGACATCACATTACATCACATGACATCTCATGACTTCACATGGCATCTCATGACATAACATGACTTCACATGACATCACTTGCCATCTCATGACATCTCATGACTTCACATGCTATCTCATGACATCTCATGACTTCACATGACATCTCATGACTTCACATGACATCACATGCCATCTCATGACTTCACATGCTATCTCATGACATCTCATGACTTCACATGACATCTCATGACTTCACATGACATCTCATGACTTCACATGACATCACATGCCATCTCATGACTTCACATGACATCACATTACATCTCATGACATAACATGACTTCACATGACATCTCATGACTTCACATGGCATCTCATGACATAACATGACTTCACATGACATCACTTGCCATCTCATGACTTCTCATGACATCACATGACATCTCATGACTTCACATGCTATTTCATGACATCTCATGACTTCACATGACATCTCATGACTTCACATGACATCACATGCCATCTTATGACATCACATGACATCTTATGACTTCACATGACATCATTTGACATCTCATGACATCACATGCCATCTCATGACATCACATGCCATCTCATGACTTCACATGACTTCGCATGACATCTCACGACTTCACGTGACATCTCATGACATCACATGACAACTCATGACTTCCCATGACATCACAAGATATCTCATGACTTCACATGACATCTCATGACATCTCATGACTTCACATGACAACATGATTCCACATTATATCGCATGACTTAATGACTTCACACGAGATCGCAATAATTCACATTATATCTCATGACTTCACACTATATGTCATGATTTCACACTGTATCTCATGACTGTACATGAGATGCCATGACTTCACATTGTATTTCATGACTTGACATTATATCTCACGACTTCACACGACTTAAAGGGGAACTGTTGCCCATCATTCACAATTCTTATTTAACATGACTTCACATGACATCTCATGACTGTAGATGACATCACACGACTTAGCATGCATCACATGATTAAATATGACATCACGTGACGTCACATGACATCACACGGGCTTGCAACATTAGTAGAAAAGAGGTAAACATGTCAGTAAGAATGCATTAATAAGCTGGTCACTCAAATTCAAACACTTATTGAGGGTTTTTCTTGTGAGGGAGTGACTGCTGCTGCACACAAAGTTCACACCTCAAGTGTGCGATGTTGCCTTTTTGTGGGCCAGGTAACTTTTTCTCCTCCGTCGGAGTAATTGTACTCCTCCGTGCGACGTAAACCGTAACCTCGGCCTTGCTGGTATCAGACAGGGACAAGTCACAGGTGGAGAAAATCCTCAGTGCTGAGCTCTGTAGAACTTGCACCTGGCTCGCTGACAACAAGCTATCCATACACTTGGGTAAAACGCAATCCATCCTATTTGGGTCCCACATCAACCTTAAGAAAGTCAATGACTTCACTATAAAAGTGGGTGACATTGTTATCACCAGGAAAGATGAGGTCACCTACCTAGGTTCCATTCTAGAGGCTAATCTTTCCAGTGATAAAATGGCAACCAAGGTAATCAAAAAGGTCAACCAACGAATGAGATTTCTCTATAGAATCTCCTCTCTGGTCAACAAAAGCACCATGAGGATTCTGGCGGGAACTCTCGTTCAACCCTTTTTCGATTACGCATGCACCTCCTGGTACCCTAGCACCTCTAAAACCCTCAAATCTAAACTCCAATCATCCCAGAACAAGCTAGTCAGATTACTTCTAGACCTCCACCCCAGATCCCACCTCACTCCTACCCACTTCTCCAAAGTGGGCTGGCTCAAGGTGGAGGACAGAGTAAAACAACTTGCACTGAGCCTAGTCTATAAAATCCGCTACACCTCCCTGATACCGAAGTACATGTCAAACTACTTCCTTAACGTAAATGACCGCCATAACCACAACACCAGGGGGAGCTCCACTAACCACGTTAAACCCAGATTCCGATCTAACAAAGGTCTTAACTCATTCTCTTTCTATGCCACATCAATGTGGAATGCGCTCCCAACAGGTATAAAAGAAAGGGCCTCTCTATCCTCCTTCAAAACCACAATAAAAGTTCACCTCCAGGCAGCTACAACCCTAAACTAACACCCTCCCCGGATTGCTAATAATCAAATGTAAACAATCAAATGCAGATACTTTTTCTTATGCCTTCTGATCTTTCTCTCTCTCTCTCTCTCTCTCTCTCTCTCTCTCTCTCTCTCTCTCTCTCTCTCTCTCTCTCTCTCTATGTCCACTACTTGCTGTCCATATCCTACCAAGTCAGACCTACACTGTTCCAATATCCATTTCTCTGTTCTGAATTGTTGATGACTGATGATAATCAACCAAACCTAACCCCCCCACACCCCGGATTGTAAATAATGTAAATAATTCAATGTGATTATCTTGTGTGATGACTGTATTATGATGATAGTATATATCTGATAGTATATATCTGTATCATGAATCAATTTAAGTGGACCCCGACTTAAACAAGTTGAAAAACTTATTCGGGTGTTACCATTTAGTGGTCAATTGTACGGAATATGTACTTCACTGTGCAACCTACTAATAAAAGTCTCAATCAATCAATCAAACCGCACCGTCACGTCTCACGTCTCACGTCTCACGTCTCGTCGCCCCAGTTGCAAAAGTCAACAACTCAGAGAGCAAACAGTCGCCATAGCAAACGCCCAGCGGGACAGTCGGCTCGCGTCACGCCCCTCTCCTCAAACACCACAGCGAGTATTTCAGGTGGTTGAACAAACACGACTTCCTGTTGAGAGCCCCCTCGCCTGCTGAACAACTTCCAGCTGAGCGCTGAGGGTGCGTTTACTCTCTCTGGCGCCCCGTCGACGACCTTCTCCGCAAAGGTAGTGTGGTGTGCATGCTGGGCCACTAGTTGGCGCTGTGACTTAACAAAGGTGGAGTCAGGCAGGATGATTATATTTCTTCTTATGCTCACAGCCACTAGGGGGTGTATTTGCAAGCAAGCTAAGGATTGCTATGATGTGCTGTGATGCATTCAAGTCTTTATTCCAGCGCCCTGATGATATCTTGTTTGTTTCTGCATGTCAGCCTCCTGTAACCATGGCGACGGCGCAGGTAGAGGCAACTTGCGTCACTCGCCGCCTGCCAATTATGTCGAAATTACGGCGGAGCGCTGTGACCCGCCATTTTCTCTGAAGCGCGTTGACACTCCACGTAACTGCACTCACGTGTTGTCAAGGCACCGCATTCTTCTTCTTGCCAGACCCTCGTCTTCCTCGCCGTGAGCCCACAAGGTGGAGGCTGTGCCGTCTTTTTGTCCCTGATGTCATCCACGTCACTTGATGACAATTGTATTTGCTAGAATGTTCTCCGAGCAAGTCTATCTCAACCGGTTTGATCCCAAAATGTTCCACTCCACTCCTGTAGGAGGCGCTAAAGCACATTGCAAAGTGTGTGCCAACATCCTCACTTTTGTGGTGGGTCACTGCCCCACAATGCCCCACGCTGCCCCACACTGCCCCACGCTTCCCCACGCTGCCCCACTCTGCCCCACACTGCCCCACACTGCCCCACTCTGCCCCACTCTGCCCCACACTGCCCCACACTGCCCCACACTGCCCCACTCTGCCCCACACTGCCCCACTCTGCCCCACAATTCCCCACAATTCCCCACACTGCCCCACAATGCCCCACTCTGCTCCACACTGCCCCACACTTCCCCACACTGCCCCACACTGCCCCACTCTGCCCCGCAATTCCCCACAATGCCCCACGCTTCCCCACGCTGCCCCACGCTTCCCCACACTTCCCCATGCTGCCCCACGCTGCCCCACAATGCCCCACACTGCCCCACACTGCCCCACGCTGCCCCACACTGCCCCACAATGCCCCACACTGCCCCACTCTGCCCCACTCTGCCCCACACTGCCCCACTCTGCCCCACACTGCCCCACAATTCCCCACAATGCCCCACAATGCCCCACTCTGCCCCACTCTGCTCCACACTGCCCCACACTTCCCCATGCTGCCCCACTCTGCCCCACACTGCCCCACTCTGCCCCGCAACTCCCCACAATGCCCCACGCTTCCCCACGCTGCCCCACGCTGCCCCACGCTGCCCCACAATGCCCCACGCTGCCCCACACTGCCCCACTCTGCCACACTCTGCCCCACACTGCCCCACGCTGTTTGTATATGTGTGTATATGTATATGTCTATATATGTATATATATATGAATATGTGTATGTATGTATATGTATATGTGTGTATATATACATATATATGTATATATGTGTATATATATGTGTATGTGTGTATATGTATATATATGTGTATATATATGTGTATGTGTGTATATGTATGTATGTATGTATTTATATATATATATATATATATATATATATATATATATATATATATATATATATATATATATATATATACATATATATATATATATATATACATATATATATATATATATATACATATATATATATATATATATATATATATATATATATATATATACATATACATGTATATATATATATATATATATACATGTATATATATATATACATGTATATATATATACATGTATATATATATATATATGTATATATATGTATATATATATATATATATATATATATATATATATATATATACATGTATGTATATATATATATATATATATATATATATATATATATATATATATATATATATATATATATATATATATATACATTTATGACTCCATTATGGTTATGGTTATAAGTTTATTTAGTTTCCAATTTCTCTATTCAACATGTTCGAAAAGGTAATGGGTTAAATGATAAATGGGTTATACTTGTATAGCGCTTTTCTACCTTCAAGGTACTCAAAGCGCTTTGACAGTATTTCCACATTCACCCATTCACACACACATTCACACACTGATGGCGGGAGCTGCCATGCAAGGCGCTAACCAGCAGCCATCAGGAGCAAGGGTGAAGTGTCTTGCCCAAGGACACAACGGACGTGACTAGGATGGTAGAAGGTGGGGATTGAACCCCAGTAACCAGCAACACTCCGATTGCTGACACAGCCACTCTACCAACTTCGCCACGCCGTCCCCAGGTCTAGAAATCAGGGATGTAAATCTTTGGGCACCAGAAGATTTGATCTGATTCCGATTCCATTCAGAATCGATTCTTGATTCAAACCAATTCTCGCAACATATTTTTTTGTATAATAAAATGTACATACAGCGCATTAAATATGTACTGGAGTTAATAATATTCATTCATAAATAGTAAATAAATAAAATAATTACGGTATTTAAAACTAATAAACAATTTAAAAAGTAATTGTAGAATATTTTACGAAATAATATAAATTAAATAAATAAATTAATGTTTTATTATAATAAAACAATAAAATGTACAGTGTAATATATATATTAAACGATATAATTTATATATATTTATATTTAAATTTTTAAAATTTTGTAATCATATCACCCGTCACTCCAATGAAGTCTAGAAATGGATTGATGGAGTAATATTTTTAGAAACGTATAAAATGTTTTCCTCTTTTTCCTTCTCATGCAGTCAAAAGCTTCGGCGGCGGCGACGGCGGCGCAGGCACGTCCTCGGACAGCGACAACGAGGTCATGAAGCAGTTTGAGATGTCGGTGTCACGCTCGCAGAGTTTGCGTGTGAGTCAGCCCAGAGGTGAGCAGCAGCAGCAGCAGCAGCAGCAGCAGCAGCAACAGCAACAGCAGCAGTTTCGGCGGACGCTGAGCCGGAGAAATCAGTTCTCCCGCTTGTCCAAACACGAGGAGGGCAGCACGGAGCCACGCGACTGTGAAGGTAAACAAACAACGTTCACCTGTGCAGGTCTTGTGGTGATCCGACGAGAAGTTCCACCGAGTCCTTTTTTCATGGACCTTGTTTTTCCTGTGCGGTCACGTTGGATCATGTCTCCGTGACCCGACTGCTTTTAGTGTGATGCAGCCTGCCCGCTGTTGCCATGGCGATGAAGCCATTGATGAAACGCTGAAATAGGGCCTTCAGCTTGAAGGTTTGACAACATGAGCTTTCTTCAACGCAGCCTTTTTCTGCCTCCTGAGAGCTTGTAAAACCACATTTCTGCCCAAACACTGTAATTCCACATCAAGAAATTATCATGTTGTTTTTTATTTACTAAAAGTGTCTAACAACAACAACAACAACATACAGTTGTACCTCGACTTACACGCTTCATTGGTTCTGTGGCGGCGCTCTTAACCCAAAACACTTGTATGTCAAATCAACCTCTCCCATTGAAATCTATTTAATTGCTACTTGGCCCCCGTGAACAGGTGTCAAACTCATTATTTATTGTGGTCCGTCACATCATTTACTGTGGTCTGCTACATCATCTATTGTGGTCTGCTACATCATTTACTGTGGCCTGTCACATCATTTACTGTGGCCTGTCACATCATTATAGTGGTCTGCCACATCATTTATTGTGGCCTGTCACATCATTTACTGTGGTCTGCTACATCATCTATTGTGGTCTGCTACATCATTTACTGTGGCCTGTCACATCATTTACTGTGGTCTGCTACATCATCTATTGTGGTCTGCTTCATCATTTACTGTGGCCTGTCACATCATTTACTGTGGTCTGCTACATCATCTATTGTGGTCTGCTACATCATTTACTGTGGCCTGTCACATCATTTACTGTGGTCTGCTACATCATCTATTGTGGTCTGCTACATCATTTACTGTGGCCTGTCACATCATTTACTGTGGTCTGCTACATCATCTATTGTGGTCTGCTACATCATTTACTGTGGCCTGTCACATCATTTATTGTTGTCTGCCACATCATTTATTGTGGTCTGCTACATCATCTATTGTGGTCTGCTACATCATCTATTGTGGTCTGCTACATCATCTATTGTGGTCTGCTACATCATTTACTGTGGCCTGTCACATCATTTACTGTGGTCTGCTACATCATCTATTGTGGTCTGCTACATCATTTACTGTGGCCTGTCACATCATTTATTGTTGTCTGCCACATCATTTATTGTGGTCTGCTACATCATCTATTGTGGTCTGCTACATCATTTACTGTGGCCTGTCACATCATTCACTGTGGCCTGTCACATCATTTAATGTGGTCTGCTACATCATTTACTGTGGCCTGTCACATCGTTTACTGTGGCCTGTCACATCATTTACTGTGGCCTGTCACATCATTATAGTGGTCTGCCACATCATTTATTGTGGTCTGCTACATCATTTATTGTGGTCTGCCACATCATTTATTGTTGTCTGCCACATCATTTATTGTGGTCTGCCACATCATTTATTGTGGTCTGCCATTTTATTTAATGTGGTGTGCTACATCATTTACTTGGTCTGCTACATCACTTATTGTGGCCTGCCATATCATTTACTGTGGTCTGCTACATCATTTACTTGGTCTGCTGCATCATTTATCTTGACCTGCCACATCATTTACTGTGGCCTGCTACGTCATTTATTGTGGTCTGCCATATCATTTATTGTGGCCTGCCATGTCGTTTAATGTGGTCTGCTACATCATTTACTTGGTCTGCTGCATCATTTATCTTGGCCTGCCACATCATTTACTGTGGCCTGCTACGTCATTTATTGTGGTCTGCCATATCATTTATTGTGGCCTGCCATGTCGTTTAATGTGGTCTGCTACATCATTTACTTGGTCTGCTACATCATTTATTGTGGTCTGCTACATCATTTATTTTGGCCTGCCACATCATTTAATGTGGTCTGCTACACCATTTACTTGGTCTGCTACATCATTTATCGTGGTCTGCTACATCAATTATTGTGGCCTGCCACGTCATTTACTGCGGCCTGCCACTTCATTTATCGTGGCCCGCCACTTCATTTATTGTGGCCTGCCATATCATTTATAGTGGCCTGTCATGTCATTTAATGTGGTCTGCTACATCATTTGCTTGGTCTGCTACATCATTTATTGTGGTCTGCCACATCATTTAATGTGGTCTGGTACATCATTTATTGTGGTCTTCCACATCATTTAATGTGGTCTGCTACATCATCTATTGTGGTCTGCCATATCATTTACCGTGGGCCTGCCACATAATTTATTGTGGTCTGCTACATCATTTATTGTGGTCTGCTACATAATTTATTGTGGTCTGCTACATCATTTATTGTGGTCTGCTACATCATTTATTGTGGTCTGCTACATCATTTATTGTGGTCTGCCACATCATTTATTGTGGTTTGCTACATCATTTATTGTGGTCTGCCACATCATTTATTGTGGTCCGTCACGTCATTTAACATGGTCATGTCATTCAACGTGGTCTGCCACATCATTTATTGTGATGCATCACATTATTCAATGTAGTCTTCCATGTCATTTAATCTGGCCTGCCATATCATTTATTGTGGTCTGCCACATCATTTATTGTGGTTTGCTACATCATTTATTGTGGTCTGCCACATCATTTAACGTGGTCCGCTGCATCATTTATTGTGGTCCGCCACATCATTTATTGTGGTCCGTCACGTCATTTAATATGGCCATGTCATTCAATGTGGTCTGCCACATCATTTATTGTGATGCATCACATTATTCAATATGGTTTTTGTTGCGTTGACCAGCATTCCTCCAATGGGGAATTCAAATTGCTAGTCTCTCCCAGATTCTTTTTATGGCAATACGCTGATGTTTATATTCAATCAACAGGCAGTAGTTGGTATTTTGTGGTTTATTCTCCAAGCTTAGAGGAAAAACGTGAGACCAATCTAGCACACCAGCGTTCCCCAGCCCGGTCCAGATCGGTCTGCCACACATCACGAAAACATTCTGTTCTTCAAATATAGAAAGAAGTAACTCTTAATTATGGATAAATGTGGATATATGCATCCGTCATTTTCCATGTCATTTAATCTGGCCTGCCATATCATTTATTGTGGTCTGCCGCATCATTTAAGGTGGTCCCCCTCGTCACTTAATGTGGTCGCCCACATCATTTAAAGTGGCCCATTTAATGTGGCCTGCCATATCATTTATCGTGGTCTGCCACATAATTTAATGTGGCCCCCCTCGTCACTTATTGTGGTCGCCCACATCATTTATAGTGGTCTGCCACATAATTTAATGTGCCCCCCCCCCTCGTCACTTAATGTGGTCGCCCACATCATTTACAGTGGCGTGCCATGTCATTTAAAGTGGCCCACCACATCATTTAATGTGGTGCTTCATATTATTCAATATGGTCTTCCATGTTATTTATTGTGGCCTGCCATGTCATTTATTGTGGTCTGCCACATAATTTAATGTGATCCCCCTCGTCACTTAATGTGGTCACATCATTTACAATGGCGTGCCATGTCATTTAAAGTGGCCCACCACATCATTTATTGTGGTCCGCCACGTCATTCAACATGGCACTGATAGTTTTATGTTCGCTGTTCAGCTAATTCTGTATGTACAGTTAAGATTGCATTATAAGACGCATTTTAATACTTGGTGCTATCTTAGAAGTAGGCTAACTTGGTAGAGTGGCCGTGCCAGCGACTTGAGGGTTCCAGGTTCGATTCCCGCTTCTGCCATCCTAGTCACTGCCGTTGTGTCCTTGGGCAAGACACTTTACCCACCTGCTCCCAGTGCCACCCACACTGCTTTAAATGGGGTTCACTATGTAAAAGCGCTTTGAGTCACTAGAGAAAAGCGCTATATAAATATAATTCACTTCACTTCACTATGTCATTGTGTTAATGTTAGCATACTAACATTTTATGCGAGCTTTTTAGCTAATTTTGTATGTTTATACCTCAAAAAGAATGGGTTTGGATACTTGGCGCTATCTCAGAAGTACGTCAGCTTTGATAGTCCATCACATGGTTAAAGAAAAGGAAACAGCATCGAATTAAAAAAAGAACCTAACCCCCTGCTTATCGCCGTAAACATGATTACTACAAAATAGATGAAAATATCCTCACGCCCTCAGACGTCTTCCCGCCCGCCGTCAGGGAGGTTCCCGGCGAACAGAACCTTCCGTACTCGCCGGAACCCTCCGCGCCAGAGGAACCCTCCGCGGTCGAGACTTTGGCCGCCATCCTGGAGAGTCCGGCGCGCGGGATGAACCGGCAGAATGTGCACGGCGCCGAGGACGCGGAGACTGGCCCGGGAAGGACGGACGCCGCTGACAGCTCCTCCACATGGAGCCCCGAGGTACTGCAGCACACGACGCCAATAAAAGTATAATCTTCAGCAGGGGTGTCAAAGTTATTTTAGCTCAGGGGCCGCATGGAGGAAAATCTGTGCACGCGGGCCGGACTATTAAAATAATGGCATTAAAACAAAAAAAAGACAACTTCAGATTGTTTTCTTTGTCTTACTTTGGCCAGAAACAGGACAAACACATTCTGAAAATATTACAATGAAAATATAGAAAAAAATACCGGCAGCGGTAAAGTTTAGATCAGGGGTCACCAACCTTTTTGAAACCAAGAGCTACTTCTTGGGTACTGATTCATGCGAAGGGCTACCAGTTTGATACACACTTAAATAAATTGCCAGAAATAGCCAATTTGCTCAATTTACCTTTAACTCTATGTTGTTATTAATAATTAATGATATTTACACTTAATTGAACGGTTTAAAAGAGGAGAAAACACGAAAAAAATGACAATTAAATTTTGAAACATAGTTTATCTTCAATTTCGACTCTTCAAAATTCAAAATTAAACCGAAACAAAGAAGAGAGAAACTAGCTAATTCGAATCTTTTTGAAAAAATTAAAAAAAGAATTTATAGAACATCAATAGTAATTTTTCCTGTTTAAGATTAATTTTAGAATTTTGATGACATGTTTTAAATAGGTTAAAATCCAATCTACACTTTGTTAGAAT
Source organism: Entelurus aequoreus (assembly GCF_033978785.1). NCBI lineage: Eukaryota > Metazoa > Chordata > Actinopteri > Syngnathiformes > Syngnathidae > Entelurus > Entelurus aequoreus. The sequence goes on from NC_084753.1 coordinate 38,210,630, forward strand.
ATATAACAAATTGGATCAAGCTATATTTCTAACAAAGACAAATCATTATTTCTTCTAGATTTTCCAGAACAAAATTTTTAAAAGAAATTCAAAAGACTTTGAAATAAGATTTAAATTTGATTCTACATATTTTCTAGATTTGTTTTTATAGTTTCATATAAACTATAAAAACTTGAAACAGAATAATTTTTTCGAATTTTAATCATAATAAGTTTGAAGAAATATTTCACAAATATTCTTTGTTGAAAAAACAGAAGCTAAAATGAAGAATTAAATTAAAATGTATTTATTATTCTTTACAATAAAAAAAATACATTTACTTGAACATCGATTTAAATTGTCAGGAAAGAAGTGGAAGGAATTTAAAAGGTAAAAAGGTATGATCTTCAGCGACGTTAGCGTGTTAGCATGTTAGCAACACATTGTACATGTTTGACTCCCTTTGTCGTGTCACTGTGCAAATGTGCGAGCTTCTTTTTCCTACTCCCCTGATTGGCTGTTTGTTGCTAGGCAGAATTCGTAGGGCACCTTCATAACTGCCCCATTGGCCAAATTTGCATGGAGCGTTGTCAAGAACAAGTGGTTGAATTGCTGCTCTGTATTTACTACAAAAGACATATTTGCTTACCATTTTTCCTCAACTTTCAGCTAGAGCAGCCCGCCCACCACGACGTCATCCCTCCGCCATTAAGCTCCTCCCCTCGCTCGTCCTTCTCAAAATGTTGCGACCTGCTGGTGTCGCTGGAATACCGGCCGGCGGCGGAGAAGCTGCTGGCCACCGTGGTGGCGGCCCGCGACATCCCGGACAAGGGTCGCAGCGGGATGGACTCGTGGCAGGTCCACATGGTCCTGCTGCCCTCCAAGAAGCAGCGCCGCAAGACCTCGGTGAGGCGGGGCTCGCCGCTCCGCTTCGACCAGACCTTCAGCTTCCTGCGCGTGGAGCCCTCGGACCTGCTCGCGTCGGCCCTCCGGTTCCGCATGTACGCCATGGAGGGCAGGATGTCCCGGGAGCGCATGATGGGGGAGAAGGTGCTGCGCCTGGCGGGGCTCAACCCGGCCGGCGGCACCTTGGAGACCATGCTGGTCCTGGAGCCTCGCAGTAACATCAAGGTAAGTCAACCGTAAGACCTTTTAGGTACGAAGATCCAGGGTGGACAGAACGGGAAGACTGACGGTAAAAAAGGTGTGGAAAACCATTAAACGTATTTTTCGGACTATAAGTCGCTCCGGAGTATAAGTCGCACCGGCCGAAAATGCATAATAAAGAAGGGAAAAAACATATATAAGTCGCACTGGAGTATAAGTCACCTTTTTTGGGGGAAATGTATTTGATAAAAGCCAACACCAAGAATAGACATTTGAAAGGCAATTTCAAATAAATAAAGAATAGTGAACAACAGGCTGAATAAGTGTACGTTATATGAGGCATAAATAACCAACTGAGAACGTGCCTGGTATGTTAACGTAACATATTATGGTAAGAGTCAGTCAAATAACTATAACATATAGAACATGCTATACGTTTACCAAACAATCTGTCACTCCTAATCGCTAAATCCCATGAAATCTTATACGTCTAGTCTCTTACGTGAATGAGCTAAATAATATTATTTGATATTTTACGCTAATGTGTTAATAATTTCACACATAAGTCGCTCCTGAGTATAAGTCGCCAAACTATGAAAAAAAACTGCGACTTATAGTCCGAAAAATACGGTACTAAACTAGGTGGGGGGGGGGGGGGGGGGGGGGGTTGGCTCAGTTTGAGAGTAGGAAAAAACCCTGGGCAAAGCATATATCCTTATACTTATACCGTTTTTTACAGACTATAGAGCACACACACTACATTTTAAGGGAAAAGTATGTTCCTATATATAAGCTGCACCGCAGCTATATATATATATGTTGTGAAATGAGTTATTTACACAGAAATATTCTGTAAATGTTTATTTACATACCTTAATTGTTTCCAAAAAGTGCCTGTAAGACGGAAGTAAAACGGATGATCAAACAAAACAGAAGTCGTCGTCGAATTTACGAAACTGCAACAATACAAAAAGAATGCCATTGTAAGTTAATGATTCTAACACAGACACTCGTAAACGTGTTAGCATATTAGCTAATGCTAACGCTGCTAGCTGGATTACATTATGATAGCATGGAGGAAAGACTATAAAAATGGGAGCCATTACCTCCCTGCTTGGCACTCAGCATCAAGGGTTGGAATTGGGAGTTGAATCACCAAAAATTATTCCGAAATTATTCTCTGCATTTGACCCGTCACCCTTGATCACTCCCTGGGAGGTGAGGGGAGCAGTGAGCAGCAGCGGTGGCCGCGCCCGAGAATCATTTTTGGTGATTTAACCCCCAATTCCAACCCTTGATGCTGAGTGCCAAGCAGGGAGGTAATGGGTCCCATTTTTATAGTCTTTGGTATGACTCGGCCGGCGTTTGAACTCACGACCTACTGATCAAATTGCCTTCTGAGTGTATTTGCTTGTTTTTGGGGGTATTTTTAACTGTACTATGGCCGTTAGCGAAGAAAAATCCCAAAATTAGCCCCACCGGACTATAAGTCGCAGATATATAAGCTTTGAAATCAGTTATTTAAACAGAAACATTCTGTAAATGTTTATTTACATACTTTAATTGTTTCCAAACGGTGTCTGTAAAAAGGCAGTAAAACGGCCAATCAAACAAAACAGAAGTCGTCGTCATGGGCCCATTAGCTGCGCAAGCTAGCTCTCCAATCAGCTAAACAGACTCAATAACTCCATGGTGACGTTTTGGTGAATTTACTGAGGAATTTGTGAAAGTGAAACAATAACAAAAAGAATGTAAGTTAATAACACTAACACAGATACTCGTAAACATGTTAGCATATTAGCTAATGCAAGCGACGCTAGCTTGATTACATTACGATAGTACGGAGGAATATGCATGAAAACACTCCTACAGACATCACACTTGGGACGCTTTGGAAAGTAATAATTGTTTTAGTTATATTGTAAAACTTACAAACGTTGCTTGGAGTGATGAATGACGAATCCGTATGAGTAGAAACGCTATGGACGGCGAGAAGACTGAACAGCACTTCTACTTCGGGTTGAATAAGCGCACTCATAGCACAAACAATAAAATGCCTTTTCAGTGTATTTGCTTGTTTTGGGGGGTATTTTTAACTGTATTGTGGCCGTCAGCGAAGAAAAATCCATAAGTTAGCCCCACCGGACTATAAATTGCAGATTTATAAGCTTTGAAATGAGTTATTTACACGGAAATATTCTGTAAATGTTTATTTACATACCTTCATTGTTTCCAAACGGTTTCTGTAACTTTCCAAACGGTGTCTGTAACACGGCAGTAAAACGGCTGATCCAACAAAACAGAAGCTTTGCAAGCTAGCTCTCTATTCAGCTAAACAGACTCAATAACTCCACAGTGACGTTTTGGGGAATTCGATGAGGATTTTTTTTAAAGTGAAACAATACAAAAAGAATGCCGTTGTAAGTTAATAATACTAACACAGACACTCGTAAACATGTTAGCATATTAGCTAACGATAGCAGGTACAAATATGCATGAAAACACTCCTACAGACATCACTGTTACGGTTTAGGAAGTAAGAATCGTTTTAGTTATATTGTAAGACTTACAAACGCTGCTTAGAGTGACGAATGATGAATCTGTATGCAGGGCCGGCCCGTGGCATAGGCCGTATAGGCAAATGCTAAGGGCGCCGTCCATCAGGGGGCGCCACGCCAGTGCCACAAATGTTGGAGGGGAAGAAAAAAAAGAAAAAGAAAAAAAGTTGGTACTATTATTTCTAAATACATAAAATAATCCCACGTTAATTAAAATGCAAAGTAAAGCCTATTTAATATAAGTATTATTTGTTACAACATTACGCTCCCCCTCCCCCGGCACGGTGCGCCCCCTCCCTTCCCGTATCATGACTCTTTTTGGACGTCACCACATAAAAAAATCAACACAAGATGTCAAAACGGCCAAAACTGTCAGGTGCCCAGGGAAGAAAAAAGAGAAAAGAAGAGGAGAAACGAGAAAAAGACAGAGGTAGCAGGTAGGTAACGTTAGCCTACATGAAATGATTTGTCTGTTACAGAATGTGATAGTAACCTGGCTTTTTAGCATTAAGCTAATGTTACATGATTCTGCAATTGCTAATCAATAAATAGCTAGTTCTGTTTTAACGTCTTGTGGAGGGGGCTAAATTGTTATGGAAACTAATAATGTAACGTTAGGTAATTACAGTACTCCCTGGTGTACAGTAATTTGTAAGTCATTCTAGTTAATGCAATATTAAAAAGCACAAATAGAGAACTCTGTAGCATCCCCTTTTTTTGTAATATAGTTGTTAAAGTCATACTGGTTTGATATCTTGTTTTGTGCAGTGCCTTATTTATATTGTATTTTTAATGTATTTTATGCAACTTGTTGACACGTTTTATTGTGTTTATGTATGTAAAAAATATTGTATTTCATATATTCATTTTTTATTTTTTGTATTCATTTATTTATCCATATTTTTCTTAATCTTGTTAACTATTCTGATTGTTAATTTGCTTTATTTAAGTAAAAAAAAAAGGTAAAAGACAAAGCTATTCGGTTTCTTGTGAGTATATACACTTCACTGCCGATGTGGGGGGGCGCCACCTAAAATCTTGCGTAGGGCGCCAGATTGGTTAGGGCCGGGCCTGTCTGTATGTACGAGTAGTAACGCTATGGACGGCGAGAAGACTGAACAGCAATTGAAAGCACTAACCTCCAGTAAGCGAACTCGTAGCACAAACAATAAAACGCCTTCTCAGGGTATTTGCTTGTTATTTGTAACTGTATTATGGCCGTCGGCGAAGAAAAATACATGAATTAGTCGCACCGTCTTATAAGCCGCAGGGTTCAAAGTGTAGGAAAAAAGTAGCGGCTTATAGTCCGGAATTTATGGTACATATTACGACAACTCGAGACTTGCTACAAGGGGGCAGCTGCTGCCACCGGGGGCCATACCATAGCATACCATCATAAAACTGGGGGTGGGGTATGTGTTCCTCACGGTGTTTCCTGGTGTCCTCAGAGCGTGGGCTCGCAGCTGAGCCTGGCGGGCGTGTCCCACAGCGACAGCGCCTCGTCCACGCAGTCGCTGACACACGGCGGCGTCCCCGAGCTGCTGGTGGGCCTGGCCTACAACGCCACCACGGGCCGCATGTCGGTGGAGCTGATCAAGGGAAGCCACTTCCGGAACCTGGCCGCCAACAGACCGCCAGGTCGGAGCCTCGCCCGCCTCCCCTCCCGGGGAACACCTTTGTCATTCCTCCTCCGTCTTTCAGACACGCTGGCTTGCCTGACGCTGCTCAACTCGGTGGGCCGGGAGATCTCGCGCTGCAAGACGTCGGTGCGCCGCGGCCAGCCCAACCCCGTCTACAAGGAGACCTTCGTCTTCCAGGTGGCGCTCTTCCAGCTGTCGGACGTGACGCTGATGCTGTCCGTGTACAACCGCCGCAGCTTGAAGCGCAAGGAGATGGTGGGCTGGGTGGCCCTGGGCCAGAACAGCAGCGGCGAGGAGGAGGAGCTCCACTGGCGCGACATGAGGGACGGCCGAGGGCAGCAGGTGTGTCGCTGGCACGTCCTCTTGGAGGCGTGACGCCCCCTGCTGGCGTGGATGTACTCTTAGGACACGGCCACTCGTCACTGCTGGGGGCAAAGAGAGTCGATGACGATGACGAGTCTTTGGGCACCTGACCTTTTCAACCCCACTCGCCATTCCACACCATGTTCCATTCGAACCAATTATTTATTTGTAATCATTATGGGGAAACTTTTTCAAAACAGCTTACAGGTTAGAAAAGTTTGTTCCGGTTGAGAGGAGATGGCCTAAAAACCATCCTTTTAAAATACATACATATATATAAAGTGTGTATATATATATATATATATATATATATATATATATATATATATATATATATATATATATATATATATATATATATATATATATATATATATATATAAACACACATATATATATATATACATAAATATATATATACAGCATATACATATATGTGTGTGTGTGTGTGTGTGTGTGTATATATATATATATATATATATATATATATATATATATATATATATATATATATATATATATATATATATATAC
>NC_084753.1:38219310-38224310 GCF_033978785.1 Entelurus aequoreus
CAGCCGTTTGTGCGTAACTGTGCCACTTTTCACGCACCTTCCAAAGATGTTAAATATGGACGCAAAAACCGCGACTGCAAAACAGTTTTAGTCTTGATAAATCACATCGCATGTGCTAAATCAGTGGTCCCCAACCTTTTTGTAGCCGGGGACCGGTCAACACTTGAAAATTTGTCCCACGGACCGGGGGTGGGGGTTGGGGGGGGGGGGGTGTAATATTTTTTATTTTATTTATTTTTTTATTTGTTTTCATAAAGAAATACAATAATGTGTGCTTACGGACTGTATCCCTGCAGACTGTATTGATCTATATTGATATATAATGTATATATTGTGTTTTTTTATGTTGATTTAATTTTAATTTTAATTTTTTTTTTTTTTAATTTAATTTCTTGCACGGCCCGGTACCAATCGTACCGGTCCGCGGCCCGGTGGTTGGGGACCACTGTGCTAAATGATTATATTTGCCTTCTATTGCGGGTGTTCGAATATCAGCCTCACTAATAATAATAATAATAATAATAGATTTTATTTGTAAAAAGCACTTTCCATTGAGCAAACAACCTCAAAGTGCTACAGTGTATTAAAAAAATAAATAAAAAGATAATAAAAATAAATAAAAACTAGAACTAGCACCATACTTGCCAACCCTCCCGATTTTCCCGGGAGGCTCCCGAATTTCAGGGCCCCTCCCGAAAATCTCCCGGGGCAACCATTCTCCCGGGTTTCTCCCGATTTCCACCCGGACCACAATATTGGGGGCGTGCCTTAAAGGCAAACAGCGTGCCGGCCCAGTCGCATAATATATGCGGCTTTTACACACACATAAGTGAATGCAAGGCATACTTGGTCAACAGCCATACAGGTCACACTGAGGGTGTCCGTATAAACAACTTGAACACTGTTACAAATATGCGCCACACTGTGAACCCACACCAAACAAGAATGACAACCATATGTTGGGAGAACATCCGCACCGTAACACAACATAAACCACAACAGAACAAATACCCAGAACCCCTTGCAGCACTAACTCTTCCGGGACGCTACAATATACACCCCCCGCTGCCACAAAACCCCACCCGCCCCCATCTCCTGAATTCGGAGGTCTCAAGGTTGGCAAGTATGACTAGCACGCATATATCTAAAAAAAAAAAAGCATTTAAAAAGCATCCACAGTCTGTGGTGCCCTCAGGTGGTCAGGGAGAGCGTTCCACAGACTGGGAGCGGCGGAGCTCACTCACTAAATTGTATGCGGAAAATGTTTTTCCCATATATTAGCCGCACCAGACTATAAGCCGCAGATACAGTATATATGTTGTGAAATAAGTTATTTACAGACCTCAATTGTTTCCAAACGGTGTCTGTAATACGGCAGTAAAACGGCTGGTGAAACAAAACAGAAGTCTGTTTAGCTAAACAGACTCAATAACTCCACGGTGACGTTTTGGTGAATTTACCGAGGAATTTGCGAAACTGAAACAATACAAAAAGAATGCCATTGTAAGTTTAATATTACTATCACAGACACCCGTAAATGTGTTAGCATATTAGCTAAAGCTAATGACGCTGGCTTCATTCTATTATTATACGTAGAAATATGCATGAAAACACTCCGACAGACGTCACACATGGGACGGTTAAGTGAGTAAGAATTGTTTTAGTTACATTGTAAAAGTTAACATACGTCACTCGGGGTGATGAATGAAGAATCCGTGCGAGTAGAACGCTATGGACGGCTAGACTGAACACAACTCTACTTCCTGTTGAAAGCAACTGCAGCGCATTTCCAAAATTAAACAAAACGAAAACGTTTTATTATGGCCGTCAGCGAAGAAAAATACCATAAATTAGCCGCACGGTTTAAAGCAGGGGTGTCCAAACTTTTTCCACTGAGGGCCGCACACGGAAAAATTAAAGCATGTGGGGGCCATTTTGATATTTTTCATTTTCAAACCATAACAAAATATATGGATTTTTTATTTATTTTACCTTTAGGAGTCCCGGGGACCATAAAGGGTCTCAGTCATTAAAATGTTAAAAATAAGTCAAATTATTATTTTTTTGTTATTATTTAACGCTTACAGTAAATTTTTATATTAACTTCAAGTTGATATAAAGTAATAAAAAATAAGAAGGTTTTATGGCTTTTCTGTCAAAAACAACTTTGTTTTTTTATAGTAAAACTGAAATATGCAGTATTTAGTAATTAGAGCCCTAAAAGATCAATAATGCAGGACACTATTGATTTTAATTATTTAATATTTTTGAGTAATCACAGTGAAAAGATAAATAAAATACCACTAATTATATTTGGGATCCAAAAGGTGCCCCACTCATAAAGTGATACATTGTTATTAGGTTTTTCTTTTACTTTCAACACTTAAGTTACGAGATCCACTTCAGATATATCTGTCCATTTTACGTTTGAACTATTATGCGCTTTTGTCAAAGAAAACTTTGATGTTTTTATACGGCAACTACACAATATATGCATTATTTACCACACATTTTAAAGTGAAATATTTGAAGTAATTGGAGCCTTGAAAATAATTCATTATAACATGGATTTTTTGTCATTCTTTTTTTTTTTTAGAGCAATGGCAAAAAAATAAAAATAAAGAAAGACAAAAGAAAAAAAACAGCCTGCATGGCAGCTTTGTGTCAACTAGGGATGTCCGATAATGGCTTTTTGCCGATATCCGATATTCCGATATTGTCCAACTCTTTAATTACCGATACCGATATAAACCGATACCGATATCAACCGATATATGCAGTCGTGGAATTAACACATTATTATGCCTAATTTGGACAACCAGGTATGGTGAAGATAAGGTACTTTTTAAAAAAAATTGTAAAATAAGATAAATAAATTAAAAACATTTTCTTGAATAAAAAAGAAAGTACAACAATATAAAAACAGTTACATAGAAACTAGTAATGAATGAAAATGAGTAAAATTAACTGTTAAAGGTTAGTACTATTAGTGGACCAGCAGCACACACAATCATGTGTGCTTACGGACTGTATCCCTTGCAGACTGTATTGATATATATTGATATATAATGTAGGAACCAGAATATTAATAACAGAAAGAAACAACCCTTTTGTGTGAATGAGTGTAAATGGGGGAGGGAGGTTTTTTGGGTTGATGCACTAATTGTAAGTGTATCTTGTGTTTTTTATGTTGATTTAATTTTTAAAAAAAAAAAGACAAAAAAAAACGATACCGATAATAAAAAAAACGACACCGATAATTTTCGATATTACATTTTAACGCATATATCGGCCGATAATATCGGCAGGCCGATATTATCGGACATCTCTAGTGTCAACGTTGCAATCTTTTCTAGTTAGATTTCATCTCATTCCACTTTTTGTAATGTTATTTTTTATTTTTTGCAATAGCATTTCCAGAATGTGTGGCGGGCCGGTAAACAATTAGCTGCGGGCCGCACTTTGGACACCCCTGGTTTAAAGTGTAAGAAGAAAAATAGCGGCTTATTTACGGTTTATTCTGCATATACATGAAGTGGACTGTGCTCTCTATTTTGGTCATTTAAAAAAATGTTGCTCTCTTAGTAGATCAGCTTTGCGTGCGCTATCAAGTCTGCACGTGTTTTATTTAGCACACGCAAACATTTAGTGGATCAGGCCCATATCGAACTGTTCAAAATGTTACACAAATACAACATTTCAAAAGGATTTAATTGATGTATTTTATGCTAAAGTACAATTGTGCAAAGGCAACAAATACTTTGAAATTGTGGTTCTCAAACACGCTTCATCAAAAACATTTTACTAGAGATGTCCGATAATATCGGCAGGTCGGCCGATAAATGCGTTAAAATGTAATATCGGAAATTATCGGTATCGTTTTTTTTAATTATCTGTATCATTTTTTTTTGTTTTTTTTTTTTATTTTTTATTAAATCAACATAAAAAACACAAGATACACTTACAATTAGTGCATCAACCCAAAAAACCTCCCTCCCCCATTCACACTCATTCACACAAAAGGGTTGTTTCTTTCTGTTATTAATATTCTGGTTCCTACATTATACATCAATATATATCAATACAGTCTGCAAGGGATACAGTCCGTAAGCACACATGATTGTGCGTGCTGCTGGTCCACTAATAGTACTAACCTTTAACAGTTAATTTGACTCATTTTCATTAATTACTAGTTTCTATGTAACTGTTTTTATATTGTTTTACTTTCTTTTTTATTCAAGAAAATGTTTTTAATTTATTTATCTTATTTTATTATTATTTTTTAAAAAGTACCTTATCTTCACCATACCTGGTTGTCCAAATTAGGCATAATAATGTGTTAATTTCACGACTGCATATATCGGTTGATATCGGTATCGGTAATTAAAGAGTTGGACAATATCGGAATATCGGATATCGGCAAAAAGCCATTATCGGACATCCCTACATTTTACTGATTATTTTATATTCCTTTTATTGTTGCCACTGATTAGGTGGAATGACCTGCACCTGCACGGGACCGCATCAGGAACATTTCCTTGAAGATGCCTCATTTTAAAAGGTTTCACGTTAGATCCGAGAGGTCTGGTCTGGGTCCCGGTTGCACTGTTTTGTAGATTTTACTTTTTTGTGGATGCCAATAAAGTTTCCCGCCCAGGGGTCGTGTGTCTGCCATCTGTTGTCTTCCGACGAGACGACCGTGCCAGGATGTGGCCTACCCAAAATGTCGGGCGGTGTCAGGTAAGCCAGCTCATTTCCACAAGCATGAAATATCATTTTAAAGAAGTGCCGCCATCTGGTGGAAAACCTTGAATAAATCAGGTCATTTACTTGTATGACCAAAATCCAAATAACCTTCCCTAGTCATGGCGGAAAAAAAAAAAAGGCAACCAACACAAAAAGTTAACACACATGGTCACATATAACACAACCTGCTCACTAAACTTTGTAGATATTAAAAGAAATGTCCACGCACTATACTTTTTTTTTCAAAATTACAC
>NC_084753.1:38228841-38256341 GCF_033978785.1 Entelurus aequoreus
AGAGAGAGAGAGAGAGAGAGCGAGCTGTATATATATATATATATATATATATATATATATAGCTGTATATATATATATATATATATATATATATATATATATATATATATATATATATACAGCTGTATATATATATATATATATATATATATATATATATATATATGTATATATATATACAGCTATATATATATAAAATAACAATCAATGTCGGACGTATTGCACTCGAAGGGTAATATTGCACATACATATATATATATATATATATATATATATATATATAGAGAGAGAGAGAGAGAGAGAGAGAGAGAGAGAGAGAGAGAGAGAGAGAGAGAGAGAGAGAGAGAGAGAGAGAGAGCTGTATATATATATATATGTATATATATAGCTGTATATATATATATATATACGTATATATATATATATATATATATAGCTGTATATATATATATATATATATATACAGCTATATATATATGTATATATATATACAGCTATATATATATACAGCTATATATATATATATATATATATATATATATATATATATATATATATACATATATATATATATAGCTGTATATATATATACATATATATACATATATATATATATATATATATATATATATATATATATATATATATATATATATATATATATATATATATATATAGCTGTATATATATATATATATATGTATATATATACAGCTATATATATATATATATATATATATATATATATATATATATATAGCTGTATATATATATATATATATACATATATATACAGATATATATATATATATATCTGTATATAAACGTATATATACATACATATATATATATATATACATACATATATATAAATAAATATATATAAATAAATACATATATATATATATACACATATATACACTATATATATATATATATATACATATATATATATATATACATATATATATATATACATATATATATATATACATATATATATATATATATATATATATATATATATATATATATATATATATATATATATATATATATATATATATATATATATATATATATATATATATATATATATATATATATATATATATACAAACCCCGTTTCCATATGAGTTGGGAAATTGTGTTAGATGTAAATATAAATGGAATACAATGATTTGCAAATAATTTTCAACCCATATTCAGTTGAATATGCTACAAAGACAACATATTTTAATGTTCAAACTGATAAACATTTATTTTTTTTGCAAATAATCATTAACTTTAGAATTTGATGCCAGCAACACGTGACAAATAAGTTGGGAAAAGTGGCAATAAATACTGATAAAGTTGAGGAATGCTCATCAAACACTTATTTGGAACATCCCACAGGTGTGCAGGCTAATTGGGAACAGGTGGGTGCCATGATTGGGTATAAAAACAGCTTCCCAAAAAATGCTCAGTCTTTCCCAAGAAAGGATGGGGGGAGGTACACCCCTTTGTCCACAACTGCGTGAGCAAATAGTCAAACAGTTTAAGAACAACGTTTCCCAAAGTGCAATTGCAAGAAATTTAGGGATTTCAACATCTACGGTCCATAATATCATCAAAAGGTTCAGAGAATCTGGAGAAATCACTCCACGTAAGCGGCATGGCCGGAAACCAACATTGAATGACCGTGACCTTCGATCCCTCAGACGGCACTGTATCAAAAACCGACAGCAATCTTTAAAGGATATCACCACATGGGCTCAGGAACACTTCAGAAAACAACTGTCACTAAATACAGTTTGTCGCTACATCTGTAAGTGCAAGTTAAAGCTCTACTATGCAAAGCGAAAGCCATTTATCAACAACATTCAAAAACTCAGCCGGCTTCTCTGGGCCCGAGATCATCTAAGATGGACTGATGCAAAGTGGAAAAGTGTTCTGGGGTCTGACAAGTCCACATTTCAAATTGTTTTTGGAAATATTCGACATCGTGTCATCCGGACCAAAGGGGAAGCGAACCATCCAGACTGTTATTGACGCAAAAGTTCAAAAGCCAGCATGTGTGATGGTATGGGGGTGCATTAGTGCCCAAGACATGGGTAACTTACACGTCTGTGAAGGCACCATTAATGCTGAAAGGTACATACAGGTTTTGGAACAACATATGCTGCCATCTGAGCGCCGTTTTTTTCATGGACGCCCCTGCTTATTTCAGCAAGACAATGCCAAGCCACATTCAGCACGTGTTACAACAGGGTGGCTTCGTAAAAAAAAGAGTGCGGGTACTTTCCTGGCCGGCCTGCAGTCCAGACCTGTCTCCCATTGAAAATGTGTGGCGCATTATGAAGCGTAAAATACCACAGCGGAGACCCCGGACTGTTGAAAGACTGAAGCTCTACATAAAACAAGAATGGGAAAGAATTCCACTTTCAAAGCTTCAACAATTAGTTTCCTCAGTTCCCAATCGTTTATTGAGTGTAGTTAAAAGGAAAGGCCATGTAACACAGTGGTGAACATGCCCTTTCCCAACTACTTTGGCACGTGTTGCAGCCATGAAATTCTAAGTTAATTATTATTTGCAAAAAAAAAAAAAAGTTTATGAGTTTGAACATCAAATATGTTGTCTTTGTAGTGCATTCAATTGAATATGGGTTGAAAAGGATTTGCAAATCATTGTATTCCGTTTATATTTACATCTAACACAATTTCCCAACTCATATGGAAACGGGGTTTGTATATAGTGTGACTGTGAGTGTGAATGTTGTCTGTCTGTCTGTGTTGGCCCTGTGATGAGGTGGCGACTTGTCCAGGGTGTACGCGGCCTTCCGCCCGAATGCAGCTGAGATAAGCTCCAGCACCCCCCGTGACCCCAAAAAAGGGACAAGCTGTAGAAAATGCATGGATGGATGATTAGCTTGACACCTGTGCTGTAGAGCAGTGGTCCCCAACACCCGGGTCACGGCCGGTACCGGACTGTGGATCGATTGGTACCGGGCCGCGCAAGAAATAATTAGTTATTTTTGTTTTATTTATTACCTGAGCCCGAACGATGTTTTATTTTGAAAAATGACTGGATTCTCTCGGTTATATCTTGATCACTTGAGCTGCAAAATTTAACCCAGCTAGCAAAATGAGTAAAAAACAGACGTCTTTGGAAAGTTTCTTTGTGAAGGGGAAAAGGCACATCGAAGAGAGAGAAGAACAGCCTACGGCTTCTAACAAAAAGAAAGCTTTATTAGACAATACCAGGAGCCATACTTGAAATATGGATTTATCGCAACAAGTGATTCCCATGCACTAAGCCCGCTCAGCATAATATGCGGCGACTGGCTCTCAAACATTAGCAGGGATTTTGTGTGAGACTGAGCCTGCGCCTTCGTTCACCAAGCAGCCTTAAAAGTGTGTTTGAGACAACAATATTCTGGATTAGAATCATGGCAGAATACCCCGAGATCGCCACCACAGCACTGAAAAACCCTGTTGCCATTTCCGACATCCTATCTGTGTGAAGCGGGATTTTCTGCAGTGACAGCCACCAAAACAAAACAACTGAGCAGACTGGACATAAGCAACACACTCGGGGTGTCTTTGTCTCCCACCACCCCCAGTTGGGACCGTAATGTTGCAGAGAAACAAGCTAGGCTCCAGGGGCGTCACTAGCTTTTAAGGACAGGGGGGGCTTAGCCCCCTGGAGATGCACAGGATCCTAGCGAACGTAGCGCACGAGCACAAAACTTCACAAACGGCTAACAAAGACTTAGAAAATATTCATTGTTATTATTATTATTTCAGTCGGTTTCTTTTCAATGTGTGTTCAGTACAACAACAAACATGGGTTTGCACAGTGACATTTTGTTTACAGCATCAACAAGAAACAATGACTTGCATGATCCTTCAAGATACACTGAAACACAATGAAAGTCATGGCATTAGCCTCTATTATTCATTCACAACAAAGAGGCTAATGCCACCACTTTAGGTCACAATACAATAATTGTTTGTTCCCAAATATTTTGAAGTTGCACAGATTACATTTTGGGCACATATGTGACTAAAATGGTTGTAAATTCAAGCCCTGGAAATATTACTTAATACTTGAATTAAAGTAATATCTGGACCGGGATAATTTGGCTTTTATATAATATATATATATATATATATATATATATATATATATATATATATATATATATATATATATATATATATATATATATATATATATATATATATATATATATATATATATATATATATATATTATGGCAAGCCGTTAAGGAAATTAAATATATATGGAAGTCTGAATAGAAATGAGAAACTTTTATATATACTGTAAATAAGAAAGACTGCTGATCTGAAAAAGAGCCAAAACTGTCAAAGAGCTGAGGGACCATCTTCAAAGTGCAATGCTGAAACAAATAATGCAAACAATAAAATGTAACTTCCAGGGTTTGAGATTAACGTAGTCCCATCGTCCCGGGGATGGTAAAAAAAATGCACGGGACGGAATTAAATGCTCCCCGGGACGATGGCTTTTAACCATTTTTTTTCTTTTTCTTTTTATGTATTTATTCATTTTACATTTTATATTAAATATCTTGGTTTTTCCACCCTCTGAAAATCCTATGAAATGTTTAACAAGCCATCCTATAATAACAGCTATTAATGTAACAATACAATAAAAAATATATATTTAATGATGTTTTTTTCATTATTTTAACAATAGGCTAATGTATATTACTTTATATAGATTCTACAAGAAACACAAAACTTAAAAACTAAATTATTTACAATTGCAGACACAAGGTTCTTGTTCTGCAGTGCTGTGTGCTAATGTGCTTCGTACACCTGCAGGACCGCAAGCAAGGTCGCAGAGAAAATGCGGACTGGATTTTGAGTGATGTGGGCATTTTCTATATGAACAAGTGGAATGGATTGGATACCGACGCACTAAAGGGGCTCACTAACTTACGCTATGAAGTGAGGGGAAACTGAGTGAATAATGACAGGTTATATGATTATTTATTTAAACTCGTATTCGGGCTACTTTATAATGAATATGTCGGCATGTATTTGTAAAAAAATTTTAAAAAAAATAAAAATTATTAACACCAAATTATTTAGGGGGGCTTGAGCCCCCCTAAAATAGGCCTAACAACGCCAATGCTGGGCTCCCATTGATTTAGCGTTATGGTGAGTTAAACTTTTCATGCACTTTATATTAGTTTTTAATGTTGTATCTGTATCTTATTTTGAAGGCATGTAAACGTTACCATAGCAACCAAAATTAGAGAGCGTTACAGTGGTCGCCAACAGAGGGAGGTGAGGGAGGTGAGGGAGGTGAGGGAGAGGAGAGCTTGAGAGTCTGGGGCACACCTACATGCAGGAGGTTTATCTGACCATTCAAACGGGCAACTTTATTTCAGCTGTTGAAAAATAACATTCATAAAGAAAGTAGTGTGGAATTGCTGGTTCTTGTCATTTATATATTTTTCCACGTGATTTTTTATGTATGTAATGGGTTGAGTACACAGTGGATTCACGTTTATTATTATTTCATAACAATCAACGACCGCCTCGCCGTGGCCCATCACCGCCCCCCGGTCCGGGGTAAAATTGTCAGGAGTTGACCGGTTCGCAGTTACAAAAAGGTTGGGGACCACTGCTGTAGAGGAATTAAAAATAAATGTTTTACTTTAAAAAAAACAAACTTTTACTACTTCTATTAGTATAACCATTTACTATTTTTATTAGTATTCTTCCATCCATCCATTTCCTACCGCTTAATCCCTTAGGGGTTGCGGGGGGCGCTGGAGCCTATCTCAGCTACAATCGGGCGGAAGGTGGGGTACACCCTGGACAAGTCGCCACCTCATCACAGGGCCAACACAGATAGGCAGAAAACATTCACAAAAGTATGACATCCGCCCATTTTAAACATAGCATATTATAGTACCTGTAGTAGTGTGTGTGTGTATATATATATATATATATATATATATATATATATATATATATATATATATATATATATATATATATATATATATATATATATATATATATATATATATATATATATAATGGAACATTCTGGAGAAACATCCTGGAGGATTTTGGATAGAAGTGAGTTACAAATGTAAACTTTTTGAATGATTTCACTTCATTTGTGATGATTTATCTCTTATGCTCAGTCCATTATTTTCCAAATTAATTTGAGGGAAGTTGTCACAGCCTGTTTCCACCTTGTGGTTTGTATTGTCAGTTTTCCTCTTTTGGTGCAGTTGACATTGTTCTTACATTTCTCCTTCCTCCTAGAGTTCCTATGTTGCCCTTGTGGGCGGAGTTGTGGGACGTGCACAGCTGCTTCCAATTGACCCTGGTGCTACTTAAGCAGCACCTTGACAGCTGGATGGCACTCGGCGATTCCACTCCACGCCAGTTGATTCTATGCTTCGAGTATTTTGCTACCTTGGCCATTCCAAGTGCCATCCATCTTGGTGTTGTTTTGTAGTGTGCACGTCTTGTAATTCCAAACCAAGTTGAGTTTATTTTTGTATACAAGTAGCTTTTGTTCTTTTTTCCACGATGCACATTTTGTCTTCTCTTTTTCGCACCGTCGCTTTTTGTTACCTCCTGTTTGGATTGTTTTTGTGAGTATATTTCCACAGTAAAAGAAGTGTTTTACTCAGCGTCCTGCGCATCCTTGGGTTCCTCTACTGTGTTGAACAGCACTCTGATAGAAGGAGTTTCTACAAAACGCAACACCCTTTGGCCGCCAAGTTTGTGATTAAAGGCTATACATATAAAATAAAAGGGACAAGTGGAAGAAAAAATGGATGGATGTACAATAAAGCTCTGTGGGATGATGTACATTATTGACTTGTCCCTAACATTCCAAACTTTCCCATGTTTTCCGAAATTGTTATTGTTTGAGGGATTCTAAGAAAGGGTCAAACAAATCATGTACAACTTTAAAAAACAATTTTCATGTGTAGTTTTTTAATTAGAAATGTAGATTAAAAACAAAACTATCCTTCATAACTTTCCACATTTAATGTTGCCATTTTCTCTAATCTACATATTGCATAAAGTGGACATACATATAAAACCATATTCATATTACAAAAGAGAGTAATAAAGATAATTAATAGAATGGATTATTGAGACCCAACCAATGATTCATAAAGTCACACATTTTAAAAGTAAATGATCTCGTATAAAACACAACTGCTCAAATGATGTATAAAGTAAATAATAATATGCTTCCAGAAGTGGTCCAGAAGATGTTTCAGATGTAAACCAGTAAATATGAACTAAGAGGGATGATGTGTATTCAAAATCAAAAGTATAAACAAATGTAAAACACATATGTACATCATATAAAGGAGTTCATCTATAACATCATTGAAAATTAAAAAATATTTCTGAATATCTCTGTACACATAAAAAACGATTTGTATCATGTTTATTCTCACCTTTACAGTCAAAGTGTTGTGTTAATTTGTAAATAAAAGTACACAATAGTGTATATTAAAACATGTACTTGACTGAAAAAAAACAATAATCTAAACTATCTAATCTATAAATGTTAGAATCTATGCGAAGGTCAAAGTTAAAGTTTTGACAGTTTATTTCAAATCCTGCATCTTCATTTGCTGCTGCTGTTCTCACCAGCACACTTGTGTTTCTCACACTGGTACTTAGAAGAGAATCTTTCACCACACACACTGCAACTCAACACTTTCTCTCTTGTGTGTGTTATCATGTGTCTTTTGAAATGCGGACTTTGTATAAAACTTTTACAACATACTGAACATATTTAAGGTTTTTCTCCAGTGTGTGTTTTCATGTGTGCTTTGAAATGGTGCTTTTGAGTAAAATCTTTACTGCAGATTGAACATGAATAAGGTTTTTCTCCTGTGTGTGTTATCATGTGTCTTTTCAAATGCTGTCTTTGTATAAAACTTTTACAACATACTGAACATGAAAAAGGTTTTTCTCCAGTGTGTGTACTCATGTGTTTTTTGAAATGGTCCCTTCGAGTAAAATCTTTACCGCAGATTGAACATGAAAAAGGTTGTTCTCCAGTGTGTGTTCTCATGTGTTTTTTGAAATGGTCCCTTCTAGTAAAATCTTTACCGCAGATTGAACATGAAAAGGGTTGTTCTCCAGTGTGTATTCTCATGTGTGCTTTGAAATGGTGCTTTTGAGTAAAATCTTTACTGCAGGTTGAACATGAAAAAGGTTTTTCTCCAGTGTGTGTTCTCATGTGTCTTTTCAAATGTTGACTATGAGTAAAATCTTTACCGCAGATTGAACATAAAAAAGGTTTTTCTCCAGTGTGTGTTCTCATGTGTTCTTTTAAACTTAGATTTCTTACAAAACTTTTACCACATTCTGAGCAGGAAAAAGGGTTTTCTCCAGTGTGTATTCTCATGTGTATTTTCAAATGTTGCCTATGAGTAAAATCTTTACCGCATTCTGAACATGAAAAAGGTTTTTCTCCAGTGTGTGTTCTTATGTGTGCTTTTAAACTTTGATTTCTTACAAAACTTTTACCACATTCTGTGCAGGAAAAAGGTTTTTCTCCAGTGTGTATTCTCATGTGTATTTTCAAATCGTGCCTATGAGTAAAATCTTTACCGCAGATTGAACATGAAAAAGGTTTTTCTCCAGTGTGTGTTCTCATGTGTCTTTTCAAATTACTAGATTTAAAGGTTTTGTCGCAGTGAGAACATGTGAAGTGTGTGTTGTCAGTGTGACATGTCTTATCATCTTTAGAGTGTTCATCATCAGTGTCAGGAGAGTGTGACGTTGTGTCCTCACTATCTGATAGTGGAGCTAAGAGCTTGTCTGCTTGTGATCCTCCACAGTGGTCTCCATCAGCTTCTGTTGTCATGTGTTGAGTTGAGCTGCTGCATGGAAGCTCCGCCTCTTTATTCTCCTCACTCTCACCTTTGACCTCATCACCTTCACTCTTCACAGGGACACCAGTCACTGGCATCTTGGTGACATCAACCTCCTCCAGTCCTTCAAGATGCTCTCCCTGCTGACTGATGCTGTGTTCCTCCTCTTCCTCTTTAATGTGAGGGGTCAGTGGATCCTCCTCTTCATCCTTAATGTGAGGGCTCAGTGGATCCACTGCTTCCTCTTTAAAATGGGGTGTCAGTGGGTCCTCCTCTTCCTCTTTAAAATGGGGGATCAGTGGGTATTCCTCTTCCTTCTTAATGTGGGAGGGCTGTGGCTCCTCCGTCCGCATCCTGAAGCTCCACTTCTGTTGCTCAGGGTGAAGATGTTCTTCACAGACCTCTGCAAGACAAACACACCATCTCTGCTCAGTCACACAATGCATTCAGTACTTTTACATGCACATAGGAAAAACAAGTTATCGTATGAACTGTCTTGAAATCTCAGTGACGCACAAACACGCTGCTCTTTACAACATTATTCACAGGAAAATAAAAACAAACCCTCCTCTCTGAGCTGCCACTTTATCGTGGTAGAGGAGTTTGCGTGTCCCAATGATCCTAGGAGCTATGTTGTCCGGGGGCTTTATGCCCCCTGGTAGGGTCTCCTAAGACAAACTGGTCCTAAGTGAGGGATCAGACAAAGAGTAGCTCGAAGACCTCCATGAAAAATAAAAAAAAAGGACCCAGATTTCCCTCGCCCGGACACGGGTCACCTGGGCCCCCCTCTAGAGCCAGGCCCGAGGTGGGGCACAATGACGAACGCCTGGTGGCCGGGCCTGTCCCCATGGGGCCCGGCCGGGCACAGCCCGAAGAGGCAACGTGGGTCCCCCCTCCAATGGGCTCACCACCCATAGCAGGAGCCATAGAGGTCGGGTGCAATGTGAGCTGGGCGCAAGCCGAAGGCAGGGCACTTGGCGGTCCGATCCTCGGCGACAGAAGCTAGCTCTTGGGACGTGGAACGTCACCTCGCTGGGGGGGAAGGAGCCTGAGCTAGTGCGTGAGGTGGAGAAGTTCCGGCTAGATATAGTCGGACTCACTTCGACGCACAGCAAGGGCTCTGGAACCAGTTCTCTCGAGAGGGGCTGGACTCTCTTACACTCAGCTGCCAGCAGTGAGAGGCGACGGGCTGGGGTGGCAATTCTTGTTGCCCCCCGGCTCAGATCATACACGATGGAGTTAAACCCAGTGGAAGAGAGGGGGTAGCTTCCCTCCACCTTCGAGTGGGGGGACGGGTCCTGACTGTTGTTTGCGATTACGCGCCTAACGGCAGCTCAGAGTATCCACCCTTTTTGGATTAACTCGAGGGAGTACTTGAGAGTGCTCCCCCGGGTGATTCCCTCGTTCTACTGGGGGACTTCAACGCTCATATTGGCAATGACAGTGAAACCTGGAGAGACGTGATTGGGAAGAATGGCCGCCGAGATCTGAACCAGAGTGGTGTTTTGTTATTGGACTTTTGTGCCCGTCACAGATTGTCCATAAGGAACACCATGTTCAAACATAATGGTGTCCATATGTGCACTTGGCACCAGGACACCCTAGGCCGCAGTTCCATGATCGACTTTGTAGTTGTGTGATCGGATTTGCAGCATCATGTTTTGGACACTCGGGTGAAGAGAGGGGCGGAGCTTTCTTCTGCGATAGTGGGGGAGGATGCCGGACACACCTGGCAGGCCCAAACGCATTATGAGGGTTTGCTGGGAACGTCTGGCAGAGACTCCTGTCAGAGAGAGTTTCAATTCCCACCTCCGAAAGAACTTTGAACATGTCACGAGGGAGGTGCTGGACATTGAGTCCGAGTGGACCATGTTCCGCACCTCTATTGTTGAGGCGGCTGATTGGAGCTGTGGCCGCAGGGTATTTGGTGCCTGTCGTGGCATAATTCCTAGAACCCGTTGGTGGACACCGGCGGTGAGGGATGCCGTCAAGCTGAAGAAGGAGTCCTATCGGGTTCTTTTGGCTTATAGGACTCCTGAGGCAGCGGACAGGTACCGACAGGCCAAGCGGTGTGCGGCTTCAGCGGTCGCGGAGGCAAAAACTCGGACATGGGAGGAGTTCGGGGAAGCCATGGAAAACGATTCCGGACGGCTTCGAAGCTATTCTGGACCACCATCCGCCGCCTCAGGAAGGGGTAGCAGTGCACTATCAACACCGTGTATGGTGAGGATGGTGTTCTGCTGACCTCGACTGCGGACGTTGTGGATCGATGGAGGGAATACTTCGAAGACCTCCTCAATCCCACCAACACGTCTTCCTATGAGGAAGCAGTGCCTGGGGTGTCTGTGGTGGGCTCTCCTATTTCTGGGGCTGAGGTTGCTGAGATAGTTAAAAAGCTCCTTGGTGGCAAGGCCCCGGGGTAGATGAGATCCGCCCGGAGTTCCTTAAGGCTCTGGATGCTGTGGGGCTGTCTTGGTTCACAAGACTCTGCAGCATCGCGTGGACATCGGTGGCGGTACCTCTGGATTGGCAGACCGGGGTGGTGGTTCCTCTCTTTAAGAAGGGGAACAGGAGGGTGTGTTCTAACTATCGTGGGATCACACTCCTCAGCCTTCCCGGTAAGGTCTATTCAGGTGTACTGGAGAGGAGGCTATGCCGGATAGTCGAACCTTGGATTCAGGAGGTACAGTGTGGTTTTCGTCCTGGTCGTGGAACTGTGGACCAGCTCTATACTCTCGGCAGGGTCCTTGAGGGTGCATGGGAGTATGCCCAACCAGTCTACATGTGCTTTGTGGACTTGAAGAAGGCATTTGACCGTGTTCCTCTGGAAGTCCTGTGGGGAGTGCTCAGAGTATGGGGTATCGGACTGTCTGATTGTGGCGGTCTGCTCCCTGTATGATCAGTGTCAGAGCTTGGTCCGCATTGCCGGCAGTAAGTCGGACACGTTTCCAGTGAGGCGGCAGTAAGTCGGACACGTTTCCAGTGAGGCTTGGACTCCGCCAAGGCTGCCTTTTGTCACAGATTCTGTTCATAACTTTTATGGACAGAATTTCTAGGCGCAGTCAAGGCGTTGAGGGGATCCGGTTTGGTGGCTGCAGGATTAGGTCTCTGCTTTTTGCAGATGATGTGGTCCTGATGGCTTCATCTGGCCAGGATCTTCAGCTCTCACTGGATCAGTTCGCAGCGGAGTATGAAGCGACTGGGATGAGAATCAGCACCTCCAAGTACGAGTCCATGGTTCTCGCCCGGAAAATGGTGGAGTGCCATCTTCGGGTTGGGGAGGAGACCCTGCCCCAAGTGGAGGAGTTCAAGTACCTCTGAGTCTTGTTCATGAATGAGGGAAGAGTGGATCGTGAGATCGACAGGCGGATCGGTGCGGCGTCTTCAGTAATGCGGACGCTGTATCGATCCGTTGTGGTGAAGAAGGAGCTGAGCCGGAAGGCCAAGCTCTCAATTTACCGGTCGATCTACGTTCCCATCCTCACCTATGGCCATGAGCTTTGGGTTATGACCGAAAGGACAAGATCACGGGTACAAGTGGCCGAAATGAGTTTCTTCCGCCGGGTGGCGGGGCTCTCCCTTAGAGATTGGGTGAGAAGCTCTGACATCCGGGGGGAGCTCAAAGTAAAACTGCTGCTCCTCCACATCGAGAGGAGCCAGATGAGGTGGTTCGGGCATCTGGTCAGGATGCCACCCGAACGCCTCTATAGGGAGGTATTTAGGGCACATCAGACCGGTAGGAGGCCACGGGGAAGATCCAGGACACGTTGGGAAGACTATGTCTCCCGGCTGGCCTGGGAAAGCCTCAGGATCCCCCGGGAAGAGCTGGACGAAGTGGCTGGGGAGAGGGAAGTCTGGGCTTCCCTGCTTAGGCTGCTGCCCCGGCAACCCGACCTCGGATAAGCGGAAGAAGATGGATGGATAAAAACAAACCAGGACGACAGGACATTTTACTATGGATAGACGATATTGTTTAAAATTGATTTTGCGATATATTATTTCATATAGAATTACTAATAGAACCATTTTAAAACAGGCTACACAGGCTCCTAATTTAGTTGCTGAAATATGCAGTAAAATATTACATCATTTCCAGTATTATTTTCTCAAATAAAGTAACTAGATATTAACAGTAAATAAACAAGTACATTAATAATAATAGTTTCGACAAAATAATACAATTAGAAATGACACAATATGTTACTGTATATGTCAGCTGCCAAATTAGGAGCTTTTGTAATTCGCTTTGAAATTCTTCTATTATCAACCATATACCAAATGATAAATTGTGACATATATTGTTATTAGGATATAGATTTTAGGTCATATCGCCCATACTAAATATTGGTTCGCTGAGTCATTTTGTTTGGCCCACCAAATATATATTTTTTAATATTCTTCAGATGTGTGTGTACGTTTAAAATGTACTCCTGTTCTACATCACGTGGAAGTGTCATGTCATGGGGTTGGTGTGCTTTCAACTAGGGGTGTGACGATACGGTCAGCTCACCAAAGGATACTCGATATTGGCTTTAGGAGAACGAGACGATATTTTGGTGGTTAACATGATTCTTACACATGTGTGTACTTCATGTGTATATGAATGTACTTCCCTTGTGTGCTTAGTTTTACTGTAACTTCATTGTGGATAATATCTATAAACAACCTCAATTGTTTTTCATCTTGAATTTTAAGGACTGTTTACTTATCTGACAAATTCAAAGGAAACTACACTTTTTTTTAAAAATGTCGCCTATCATTCACAATCCTTATGTAAGACATATGTTTTAAATGTTTATGAATTCTAATTAGTAAATAAACGTGAGCAAAAATCAACTAACATTGGAGTTAATGGGAGCTTCTCTATTAGACCCACAAAGTCCTCCAAATAACCATCCAAAAACTGCCAACAATACCTGAATATTAACCAAGTATTAGCGATATTGTTATTATAAGCGCTAACGTTAAGGACCTACTTTTAGCGGCGCATTGATCACAGAAGTAACTAGCTTATGCTGCTATATTGACATACTGAGCTGCTTTCTCGCCTCTAAGATGGTGAAAGCTAATTATAGATTATAAATCATGCTTCTCACTTATATGGTGAAGGTTGTGGACATAAACCGAGAACTTGGTCAACTTTGACATCCAATTTAGACCCGGAGATGGCAAGAAAGACACAAAAATACGCTTTTTTGCACCCACTCTTTTTTAACCCTTTGTGAGGATTAATTCTTCATCTTAACGGGAAGATATGAACATCCCATCAGTCGGCATCCCAGTGAGAGCAGACATCGTCAGCTTAAAATGAGCAAGATATGTAAATATGACATGTTATTAAGAATGTTACTAAATTACATATATACTTACCGTGTGTATTTAAAATGTTGAAGGGGTTTTAGGATGTTATTTAGAGCACTTTATAGGCAGAATAGAGCGGTTACCAATGACTCAATTGTTAGCTAACTTTTGCTAAGGTTTATTTTCTATTTAGGATGGATTAACCATTGACCTGCTCAGTGGCCTTGTGGTTAGAGTGTCTGCCCTGAGACTGCAAAGTCGTGAGTTCAAATCCCGGCCGAGTCATACCAAAGACTATAAAAATGGGACCCATTGCCTCCTTGCTTGGCATCCAGGGTTGGGGGTTAAATCACCAAATGATTCCCAAGCGCGGCCACCGTGGAGCTTTTTAACTACCTCGGCAACTTCAGCCCCAGAAATAGGAGAGCCCACTACAGATTCCCCAGGCACTGCTTCCTCATAGGAAGATGTGTTGGTGGGATTGAGGAGGTCTTCTAAGCATTCCTTACACCGATCCACAACAGCCGCAGTAGAGGTCAGCAGCACACCATCCTCACCATACACGGTGTTGACAGTGCACTGCTTCCCCCCTGAGGCGGCGGATAGTGGACCAGAATCGCTTCGAAGCCGTCTGGAAGTCGTTTTCCATGGCTTTCCCAAACTCCTCCCATGTCCGAGTTTTTGCCTCTGCGACCGCTGAAGCCGCACTTCGCTTGGCCTGTCGGTGCCTGTCCGCTGCCTCTGGAGTCCCATGAGCCAAAAGAACCCGATAGGACTCTTTATTTAGCTTGACGGCATCCCTCACTGCTGGTGTACACCAGCGGGTTCTAGAATTACCGCCACAACAGGCACCAACCACCTTGCGGCCACAGCTCCAATCAGCCGCCTCGACAATAGAGGCACGGACCATGGTCCACTTGGACTCAATATCCAGTGCCTCCCTCGTGACATGTTCAAAGTTCTTCCGGAGGTGGGAATTGAAACTCTCTCTGACAGCAGACTCAGCTAGGCGTTCCCAGCAGACCCTCACAATGCGTTTGGGCCTGCCAGGTCTGTCCGGCATCCTCCCCCACCATCGGAGCCAGCTCACCATGATTGATAGAAACCTCTGCCCCTCACTTCACCCGAGTGTCCAAAACATGAGGCCGCAAATCCGATGACACAACTACAAAGTCAATCATGGAACTGCGGCCGAGGATGTCCTGGTGCCAAGTGCACATATGGACACCCTTATGTTTGAACATGGTGTTTGTTATGGACAATCCGTGACGAGCACAAAAGTCCAATAACAAAGCACCACTTGGGTTCAGAACCGGGCAGCCATTCTTCCCAAGCACGCCTCTCCAGGGTTCACTGTCGTTGCCAACATGA
This sequence comes from Entelurus aequoreus, assembly GCF_033978785.1. Lineage (NCBI taxonomy): Eukaryota > Metazoa > Chordata > Actinopteri > Syngnathiformes > Syngnathidae > Entelurus > Entelurus aequoreus. The sequence goes on from NC_084753.1 coordinate 38,244,417, forward strand.
GCGTTGAAGTCCCCCAGCAGAACAAGGGAATCACCCGAGGGAGCACTCTTCAATACTCCCTCAAGGGAATCCAAAAAGAGTGGGTACTCTGAGCTGCTGTTTGGTGCGTAAGCACAAACAACAGTCAGGACCCGTCCACCCCCCAAAGCCATGATGTTGTGTGCCAGGCTCATACTTGCCAACCCTCCCGAAATTCAGCGCCTCTCCCGAACAAATATTCTCCCGAAAATCTCCGGAGCTGGAGGCCACGCCCCCTCCAGCTCCATGCGTGAGGACAGCCTGTTTTCACATCCGCTTTCCCACGATATAAACAGCGTGCCTGCCCAATCACGTTATTCCATACGAGGCGTCCGGCATACCGCCGATGAGCATGGTGCAGATGGAGAAGATCTTCTCAGAGTCCGTGTTGGCGCACACGTTGCCAAAGCCGACGCTAGTCAGGCTGCTGAGGGTGAAGTAGAGGGCGGCGATGTACGAGCTGCGCACCGACGGGCTGCCGACCGTGTTGTTGACGTAGGGCATCTCCAGGTGTTTGCCCAGCTCATGGAGCCATCCTCGGGGAAGAGACGGGAGGACAACAGGTTGTCTTGTCTTATGTCTTAGGCCTTAGTATTCCCTGAGGAACATAGGCCGCCGACGAAAGCCTTCCATCCATTCCGGTCTTGTGCCCTTCGGTCGAGTTGTTGCCATGACAGCCCCTCAGCCCTCATCTCCTGTTCCGTGCTTCTTCTCCAGGTTGTTCTTGGTCTCCCTCTGTTTCTTTTTCCCTGTGGGTTCCATGTTAGTGCCTGTTTGGTGATTGATTTATTTGACAAGGTTGACAAGAACTAAATTATCCAGACTAGAGATAAATTGTATTATTATGTTTATCTTACCTAAAAATAAATATATTTATTAATTTAAAAAAAACAAAACTAAATAAATTTTTACTATATTTTGCTAAAAACATCTAAATTATTTGTATTTTTATTTGTATTTTTTCTGACTCCTTATTACATCCAGCCATAGAATTATACATTAAAATAAATGTAGCTGAGATAGGCTCCAGCGCCCCCCGCAACCCCGGAGGGAATAAGCGGTAGAAAATGGATGGATGGATGGATGGATATTTGAAATAATTAATTTTAAATGATCATAATAATTCATTTAAAATGACCATATTTAATTATTAAAATAATTACTTGTTTATCAACAACTTTAGCATTTTATTCATTACATTCTGAAGCTCTCAGAAGCCAAGTTATGTTATATTCCTTAAGATTTATTTATGCAAGTTTGAAGTATCAATTATCTAAACACAGTTTTGTTTGCATATTTTCAGGATGTAGATATATTTATCTATATATATATATATACAGATATACTGTATATATAGATATATATATACAGTATATATAAATATATGAAATACTTGACTTGGTGAATTGTAGCTGTAAATATACTCCTCCCCTCTTAACCACGCCCCCAACCACGCCCACCACCTCCCGAAATCGGAGGTCTCAAGGTTGGCAAGTATGGCCAGGCTTCACTAATATAAGAATAGCTATCAGCTGGCAACAACCCTTGACTAGATAAGGTGAGTGCATTATCATCACAAAACTGAATTAGGTGCCTTGCAAATAAAGAGCTGCCATCAGAAATATCAGCATTCCAGTCACCGACCACATAAATACACATACAGTGATTATCCTGTATAAAAATAAATAAATAAAAGCAAGTCTAAACATGTAGTCATCCTCATTGTCTTTACATTTATACGGAGTGTACACATTAAGAGCAATAAACTCCCTATTGTTGGACTTATACTGAACAGCAATACACAATCAACTTCGAGCCTAATAACACTAATAACTGCATCATGCTTTTTGTGCCAGAGCACAGCAACACCTCCCGCTGTCCTCCCTCTTACAATTCCCGTGGACAGGTCAGTCGTTGACTCACCAGCTCCATAAAAGTTATCATTAAAACATACTTGCCAACCTTGAGACCGCCAATATCGGGAGGTGGGGGGGGGGGGTTTGGGGGCGGGGGGCGTGGTTATTTACAGCTAGAATTCACCAATCGATTAATCTGTCCATTATTACTTCGATTAATCGATTAATAATCGGATAAAAGAGACAAACTACGTTTCTATCCTATCCAGTATTTTATTGAAAAAAACAAAAACATACTGGCACCATACTTATTTTGATTATTGTTTCTCAGCTGTTTGTAAATGTTGCGGTTTATAAATAAAGGTTTATTTAAAAAAATAAAATAAAATAAACTCTGTGCATGCGCATAGCATAGATCCAACGAATCGATGACTAAATTAATCGGCAACTATTTTAATAATCGATTAGTTGTTGCAGCCCTAACATATATATATATATATATATATATATATATATATATATATATATATATATATATATATATATATATATATATATATATATATATATATATATATATATATATATATATAGTGTATGTATATGTGTGTGTGTGTGTGTGTGTGTGTGTGTGTGTGTGTGTGTGTGTGTAAATATATACAGTATATATATACCTGTATATATACACACACACCTATTATGTATATTTGTATATTTGTATTAATAAATCATAAAAGATGTTGTTAGGTCATCTCCATACAGCCAGAATAATCTTTGCTAACCTCTAACCTGTTATGACAAAGTCATACATTTCAAAAATGGATTTAATATTTTTTAACCTAAAAATAATAATAAGAGTATTTTTTTTAAATATATTTTTTATTTTTACAAAGACGTTCAGGCCATCTCAATAAATTTCATATATATTTCATATATATATATATATAATTTATATGTATGAAATACTTGACTTTCAGTGAATTCTAGCTATATATATATATATTTATTCATTTTACTTACATAAAAGAAATACTTGAATTTCAGTGTTCTGGTGGCTATCCATTAGATGGCAGTATTGTCCTGTTTAACTTCTCCGTTCATGATGAGTATATCATTTCGGCCACCGTGTTCAATGGAGAAGTCTGTTCTACATATTTACAGGCAACATACACCTTCCCCTTCGAACTGTCCTGGATGAACTGAAATTCTTGTTTCCATTCGTTTGAATTCGTTAGGCAAGCTGTTTATATTGTGGGAAAGCGGACGTGAGAACAGGCTGTCCCCACTCAGTCTCAGGTCCGCATTGAGCTGGAGGGGGCGTGGCCTCCAGCTCCGGCTGAATACCGGGAGTTTGTCGGGAGAAAATCTCTGCCGGGAGGTTGTCAGGAGAGGCGTTGAATACCGGGATTCTCCCGCTAAAAACGGGAGGGTTGGCAAGTATACATTAAAATAATTCAAGAGTCCCAGGTCTTTTTTGGGGAGGAAAGTCTCTTGTAAGCATAAAATGTCACAGTTGAGCAGCAGGTTGTCAACAGCTACACACCGAGCCTGGTTCCCCGGCGCTGCAGCCAAGACGCAGTCCACGACAGTTAAAAGATCCCACACGCATTGTTACATGGTACGAGCGGGCAAGGCCCCTTCAACCGCACTTACACCAGCACGAGAGGAGGCTAGGGGTAGGTTGGCCCCCACTACAACTGCCTTTCGTGGCTCATAAAAACGCCTGACCACAGAGCCTTCTGGCCAGAGATCAGAGACATCCATCTCTGCAACATCTTTACACTCTGTGCAGACTTTAAAAGAGCTATATCGATTGCCCACAGTGACTATGATTTCACAGGTCACTTTGCGTGCAAGTTTATCAGACAGGTAGCTCGCCAGTACCTCTGGATCGAGGTACGGAGAGAACTTAGTAGCAAAAACACTGACCAGTTTAGTCTGAACGACTCCGATATTACCTTGTGTGCCAGTCCCAACAATAACTGGCTTAGAGTGGACACGTTGTTTACCGCCAGCAGCCCTCACCACTGGAGGGTACCTCCTCCCCCTACGGTGCTTTACAACAGAGGACCATTTTGGTGAGGTGATGGTTGGCTCCTCTGATCGAGAAGTCAGGCTCGGGCCCCCAAGTTCCCCTTCCGTGTCTCGCCTGCTGCAGATGTCCCCTCGCTCTGTATCCCCGCAGATCCTCCTGGGCTTGTATCCTCGGCAGACCCCAGAGCGGCAGAGTTGTTGTCCTCATCAGCAGAGTCGGCCGGACCCGGCTCACCGAACGGAGCAGATCCTCCACCTATAATAACCCTCGCCACAGGCTGGCTTCTTCCATGACTGGGTTCCTCCTGCTGCTCCAATGACTATGATTACGTCGATATTTTTTGGCATCCCAACATCTTCTTTCGTTTTTTTAAAATGTATATTATGTTTATAAACTCAGGAAATATGTCCCTGGACACATGAGGACTTTGAATATGACCAATGTATGATCCTGTAACTACTTGGTATCGGATTGATACCCAAATTTGTGGTATCATTCAAAACTAATACCTAGTACCTAGTCGATACTACTATGATCAAGTCAATATTTTTTGGCATCACAACATCATCTTTCGGTTTTTATTATGTATATTATGTTTATAAACTCAGGAAATATGTCCCTGGACACATGAGGACTTTGAATATGACCAATGTATGATCCTGTAACTACTAATTTGTGGTATCATCCAAAAACTAATGTAAAGTATCAAACAACAGAAAAATAAGTGATTATTACATTTTAACAGAAGTGTAGACAGAACATGTTAAAAGAGAAAGTAAGCAGATATTAACAGTAAATGAACAAGTAGATTATTAATTCAATTTCTACCACTTGTCCTTAATAATGTTGACAAAATAATAGGTAGATAAATGACACAATATGTTACTGCACAAGTCAGCAGATTAATTATGAGTCTTTGTTTGTTTACTTACTACTAAAAGACAAGTTGTCTAGTATGCTCACTATTTTATTTAAGGACTTAACTGCAATAATAAACATATGTTTAATGTACCCTAAAATTTTTTGTTAAAATAAAGCCAATAATGCAATTTTTTGTGGTCCCCTTTATTTAGAAAAGTACAGAATTAATTTTAGTACCGGTACCAAAATATTGGTATCGTTACAACACTACCACCTATATTTGAATATTGTCTAATGGCACAGGGGTTAGTGCATGTGCCTCACAATACGAAGGTCCTGAGTAGTCCTGAGTTCAATCCCGGGCTCGGGATCTTTCTGTGTGGAGTTTGCATGTTCTCCCCGTGACTGCGTGGGTTCCCTCCGGGTACTCCGGCTTCCTCCCACCTCCAAAGACATGCACCTGGGGATAGGTTGATTGGCAACACTAAATTGGCCCTAGTGTGTGAATGTTGTCTGTCTATCTGTGTTGGCCCTATGATGAGGTGGCAACTTGTCCAGGGTGTACCCCGCCTACCGCCCGAATGCAGCTGAGATAGGCTACAGCACCCCCCACGACCCCGAGAGGGACAAATGGTAGAAAATGGATGGATGGATGGAAATGACTGCTGTCTGACAATCACATTAATAACCAGTGTTGGCGTTAACGCACTTTTTACGCATTGAAATAAAAAAGGATGTGCATTTCCGTAAGACCGCGCGTCCCCAGGATGCAGTTTTTGGGTTTTTTAACCGACCTGCCTTCTCCGGGTCAAAACTCCAGTTTGCTTGTTTGTTTTTTTAATCGATTACCGCTTTCCGCCGGTGTTTTGTTTTGTTTATTGTGACGGTGCGCTGTCACAAAGACAATGTCAGTGTCGTGACTTGGAGAAGATAACCGGGTCAAATTTCCGTCCACGGTTTTTTTTCTCCCCAAGATGGCGCCGCTGTAGTGGCTGCTGTTGGCAGGAGCTCTGTGCTCTTGTGTCATTCTTTTGTGTTCCGGATGTTTCCTTCTTGATTTCATGTGGGTTTTTTTGCCTTTTGGTTGGGGACCCTTTGGGACTGTGTGACAAGTGGTGGCACTTTGGTGACTTCTGCTTTGCTTTTTTTGTGGACTTCTGGATCTGCCTGCCGGGAGCCTTTTGGCCATGGAGACCAGCTGCTGGGTCTCTGCCATACCAGAGTCAGTTTGGAGAGACTGGAGGAGATGCGGATGAAGAGACAGGGCTGCGGAGCTGGCGCTGAGAGCCGGGACGGACAAGCTTCACAGTGTCTTGGCTGAATGAGCAGGTATCGGACACCTCGGTCTCCTTGGACGTATCCTCGCTCATCCATGCAGACTGGACACTGGCCGGGAGTTGGTGGGCGGCCGAGGGTGGAGTTGGCTCTCTTGGTTGCTTTGTTGGGTCTGCTCCTGTCTCTGGCCATGTTCCCCCCACCCCAGCAAACAATGGCGTGGAACACCGCAGAGGCCACCACAGTGTGTATATTTGTTTTACTATTTTTGTTGTTTTACTTTTTTTGGCTGTGTGTAGAAGTAGCTGGTTGCATCAGCTCTGCTCTTTTAATGTCTTTAATGTCCTTTGTGTTCTTTGATGTTTTCCTCTTACACACATGTTTATGTGTGCTATGGCTATGAGTTTGTTTTTCTCTTTGGCCTCAGTCTGGACCCCCTCTCCAGGGGCCCAGGCTTAGACTGATTTTTTTTTCTTACCCCTCATCCCCAGCGTTAACCTGTTTCTCACCTTTTTTGTAAAGGGCGCCGGAAGTCGGCAGACCCGTCAGCGATCCTGTTCTGTCTCCCTGTAATGTTTGTCTGCTCTTGAATGGGATTGTGCTGAAAATCAGAATTTCCCATCTGGGATTAATAAAGTATTTCTGATTCTGATTGCGTTTTATTGGCCGTCTTCAAAAGTAATGAACTTTCCGGTACAATTTCTTAAATTTTGATTCGCAGAAAGTTTTATCAGTCACAAATACTGCCTCAGTTTGCACTCGGACAACTTTACCGCAAAGGGGCTGTCAAAAGAAAGACTTTAGAAAGACAAGAAAACTTTGCTAATTAGTACTAATAATTTAGATTGATTGAGACATTGCTGGACATCAGAGAAGTAACTAAATCCAAATAAACGTTGAATTTTTTTTTTTAAGATATTTGGCTTGTATCTTCAGTAGGGATGTAAATCATTAAGAATTTATAGATATGAAACCCTAATCGATACTATTTATCGATACCAGTATTTATCGGTACTACATGTAATTTTTGGAAATAAAAAAGTGGAAAAAAGGCATTTTAAATATCATTCCTATTAGCACAAGAGGTTGAACACCTCCAACATGATGTTGTGTAACATCTCAGAGCAGGGAAGTCTTTTATCAACAGCTGTTTATTTGAAGTCTTAAAGAAGTCAACTATGTGTGCAGTGCAAGGTGAAATGCAGTTATGTCATCTTCTTGTCAATAACACACACATCAAACTTTTGCGTGTTGTTGCTTCCTTATTTGTCATTATTCAAAGCTGATTTTAATGTGTAGCAGCGGCAGCTGAACTCAATGTGACAACGTGTCATAGTTACGTCAGTCAGCTGGAATTAAAAATACAAATAGTTGTGTCGTTAGTCCAGAATCTTGGACGACATAATTAGGAACCAGTACTAAAAAAATGGTACTTGGTATACATCCCTAATCTTCACCACTAAACCTTTGAAATATGCTGACATATGTGCTGCTAAAGGTAAATAAACAGTAGCCATATTGAATGTTTATCTTCATTTGACCACGTGAGGTAAGGAGGACGGCCTCTAGGTCACATGGTTACACCCCAGCAATTACATTGTTGATGATTGATGAGTATTCATTTTTAAATGGACGTGTTAAAAAGCAAGTATATCTCCATCTTTAGTCATAAATGTGGCCCCCGGATGAACATGTGTCACAAACATTGTATTAGATGATATGTGGATGTTGTGCTTACTTGGACTGTGATGAAGCTGTGAGGACTCAGGTGGTTTGTCTTCATGCTCTTCAGTCTTCACAGAGACAACAGTCAGTGGAAACTTGGTGAGATCAGCCTCCTCCTGCTCTACAGGACACTCTCCCTCCTCTTCCTCTTTAAAATAGGGGGGCTGTGGATCCCCCTCGTCCCCTTTAAAATGTGAGGGCTGTGGATACTCTGAAGTGAAACTGTCCCCCTGCAGATGAGGGAGACATTCTTCTTGGTGTCCAATCAGCTGATGGATGTCTACAGGACACAAACAAAACACATTTTAGCTCCTATATGCTAAATATTAAATCGTACATGAAATATAGGACTGTAGCTATTGAAAATGTTATTAATCAAGTGTTCTACTGGAAATGTTTTTGACTAATCAAGTAACTGGATAAAACATAGTGTTGCTTGTTTAAAGACAAATTTAAGCGACTATAAGACATTTCACTTAATAATGAACGGCCAATTGGTTTGAGATGGTATGAGATCAAGATGTCATCTTCAGATCAGGCTTTGTTTTTTCGACAATCACTGCCACATTAAAAAGTTAAAGTACCAATGATTGTCACACACACTAGGTGTGGCGAGATTATTCTCTGCATTTGATCCATCACCCTTGATCACCCCCTGGGAGGTGAGGGGAGCAGTGAGCAGCAGCGGTGGCCGCGCCCGGGAATAATTATTATGGTGATTTAACCCCCAATTCCAACCCTTGATGCTGAGTGCCAAGAAGGGAGGTAACGGATCCCATTTTTATAGTCTTTGGTATGACTCGGCCGGGGTTTGAACTCACAACCTACCGATCTCAGGGCGGACACTCTAACCACTAGGCCACTGAGTAGGTGGATGTAGTAGGTGTTGTATTAGGTTAATGGCTGCACCAATATGAAGGAAATAACAGGTCAGTGTAGCTTTTACACACATAAATAACTTGTCAAACCTGCCAGCTAGCAGGCTACGTTTACATGATAGTATATATTTGTACCATGAATCGATTTAAGTGGACCCCGACTTAAACAAGTTGAAAAACTTATTCGGGTGTTACCATTTAGTAGTCAATTGTACGGAATATGTACTGTACTGTGCAATCTACTAATAAAAGTCTCAATCCATCAATCAACCATCGTCAGTTACCATGGTAACTGACTCTGACTTCGTCTTACCTCTCTATTTTTGGAGGTAAAACTCTCAAGCTTTACATACTCAGGAGTTTGCACTTAACCTGCTCTCTGGAATATTCCCCCGGTGACTGTGTGAGTTTTGTGTAAACATGTTGATACACATTGTTACAAACTGAGAGGAACATCAACCTCTCATAAATATTGTGTGTCTGAAACTGTCTCGTTTTTATGAACAACATAAAACAATCAGTGCATCATCCTCACATGACAATTAATCTTCCTATAGACAATTTATTTAAGAATAGTGTTAATAATAAATATAAAGTTAGTAAACATGTGAGAGTAAGAAGTAAACAAACCTGTTCTGTGTAACACAACTTGATGTTTTTGATGTTGTCGCTCCTTCTCCTCTTTTGTTGGACAAAGTTCCTCCTCGTACTCTGCTATCGTTCTTTCGCACATTTTCACACAATCACAACACTTTACACTCACACTTGATCTCTGCTTAGCGATGTGTTTTGATCACTTCCGCCTCTCTTTGTTAGCAGCTAACAAGCTAAGCTAACTAGCAAGCTAAGCTAGTTCGAAAAGCATCAAAGTGCGCTCAGACTAATATAACCGGATGCAAACAGTTATTAACGATGTTTACTCTATTTAATAGAGTCTAATAAAGGACATATATGTGTACATGGACGCACAGATTAAGAACACTGAACTGTGACGACTGCAATAACGTCTTCACCGTCAGACGCCATCTTGCTTTATCCTCGACGTGTTTGGTTCGCGCGCAGTGTTGTCAGATCTCGCGAGAGAAACAAGAACCCCCACCGCTACAACTATTTCAACATTCTGAAAATAAAAGTAAACTTGTCCATTTTACATTTTCAAAACAAAGACATACAACTCATTTTCGTAAACATATTCAAATTTTTAACAATGTATTGAAACAACAGTAGCATAAGGAAAGAAAAATAAAAAAATTTAAAAAAAGAATACACTAATTTTTGTCTTTGATGCTAATCGTTTTTATAATGTATTTTAGAATGTGGGAGGTTTTCATGTTCTTTTTAAATTTCGTTTGCCATTATATATATTATATCTATATATATCCATGCAAATATATATGTGTAAAAATTGCATGCATATATATATATATATATATATATATATATATATATATATATATATATATATATATATATATATATATATATATATATATATATATATATATATATATATATATATATATATATATATATATATATATATATATATATATATATACATATATATATATGTATATATCCATCCATCCATCCATCCATCCATTTTCTACCGCTTAATCCCTTCAGGGTCGCGGGGGGCGCTGGATACACCCTGGACAAGTCGCCATCTCATCACAGGGCCAACACAGATAGACAGACAACATTCACACTCACATTCACACACTAGGGCCAATTTATTGTTGCCAATCAACCTATCCCCAGGTGCATGTCTTTGGAGGTGGGAGGAAGCCGGAGTACCCGGAGGGAACCCTCGCAGTCACGGGGAGAACATGCAAACTCCACACAGAAAGACCCAGAGCCCGGGATTGAACCCGGGACTGCTCAGGACCTTCGTATTGTGAGGCAGACGCGGGGTGTGGTAAAAAATCGATTCGAATTCAAATCGCGATTCTCATGTTGTGCGATTCAGAATCGATTCTCTTTTTTTTTTTAAATTGGTTAATTTTTCTATTTTCTATTATTTAATTTTTTATTTAATTTTAATTTTTTAAATTAATCAATCCAACAAAACAATACACAGCAATACCATAACAACGCAATACAATTCCAAAACCGACCCAGCAACACCCACAACCACAATAAATTGAGAGGAGACACAAACACGACACAGAACAAACCAAAAGTAGTGAAACAAAAATGAATATTATCAACAACAGTATCAATATTAGTTACAATTTCAACATAGCAGTGATTAAAAATCCCTCATTGACATCATCATTAGACATGTATTAAAAAAAAAAAAAAGAACAATAGTGTCACAGTGGCTTACACAAAGATACAATAAGTCATATTTTAGGTTCATTTAATAGTTAAAACAAATTTACATTATTGCAATTAGTTGATAAAACATTGTCCTTTACAATTATAAAAGCTTTTTACAAAAATCTACTACTCTGCTTGCATGTCAGCAGACTGGGGTAGATCCTGCTGAAATCGATGTATTGAATGAATAGAGAATGGTTTTGAATCGGGAAAAAATCGTTTTTGAATCAAGAATCGTGTTGAATTGAAAAAAAAAAATTGATTTATAATAATTATATATATTAGGGCCCTAATATATATATATAAATATATAAATATATATATATATATATATATATATATATATATATATATATATATATATATATATATATATATATATATATATATATATATATATTAGGGCTGTGAATCTTTGGGTGTCCCACGATTCGATTCAATATCGATTCTTGGGGTCACGATTCGATTCAAAATAAAAAAATTTTTAATTCAACACGATTCTCGATTCAAAAACGATATTTTTCCGATTCAAAACAATTATAAATTGGAGAAATTTACTTCATACTGGGAAAATTGGGTCAACTATGTCACGCTCCATAAACCTGACTTTAATTTTTCGAATTAGTGATTGTACTGCAAAAAAAAAATAAAAAAAAGGGATTACTCCCTATATGTGTATATGTATGTATATATATGTATATATATATTTGTATATATATATATATATATATATATATATATATATATATATATATATATATATATATATATATATATATATATATATATATATATATATGTGTGTATCTGTTTATATTTTTATTTTATTCTTGCTTATTATTATTATTATTATTATTAATGTATTAGTATTTCTTTTTTTTTCTTTTTCTTTCTGTTTTTTTTTCTTCTCTGTTTATTTAATCGATGTATTTGTAGATATTTTTTATTTTTATTT